>NC_061510.1:67098586-67124320 GCF_022539505.1 Lolium rigidum | reverse complement strand
GGCCCGCCTAAACATCTACAATCCTATTTGACGCTCTTTGAGTCCATTAGAGTGCCGACGCCCGCATGAGGAAGGACATGGGTCTCGGCATTTTGTTGTTTCGACGGAGGTCGAGAGCCAGAAAAGAATGACGACGGCCGACCTCGCCAGAGCTGAAGACGGTGTGGATGGTCGTGATGTCGTTGTCGGGGGCGAGGAAAGGACCTCGCCGAAAACGGAGATGACGTGGTTGGACGTGGTCGTTGGCGGAGACGAGGAAGGGTACTTAGGGTTTCGGGTGCTAGGGTCTTAGGGTTCAGGTTCGGGTGCAGGGGCTCATCACATTCGTCTTAGGGTTTAGGGTGCAGGGGGTTCACCGGAGTTGGGGAGGCGGACGGGTTTAGATGGAGGCTTGGGTGGCGGAGGACCGGCGATTGGCGGCGGATGTAGGAGAGTGGTGCGGTGAGACACCGAGGGAGCTTGGCCGACGTAGGCAATCCTAGCGGCGGTGGCGGCTGGGGCTTGAGAACGCGGTGGAGGACCGGAGGTGAGGGAGAAGAAGACCTATGGGGAAGAAGGAGTTGTTGGGGTCGGGGCCGTCTTATCTCCCCTTGGGCACCGGGTCCATCTTATGTTCATGCTCTACAACCGTTGAATAGGAGCACACCTAAACTTCACTCTTTCCTGGTTGAAAAATGTGGTTTTACTTTCAAGAGGCCTAAAGAAAAAGGTACTTCCTTCAATTCCAATTACACTTGTCATGCCTTATTCACAAGGTCGTAGCCGTTTCTTAAGCACTATGCGACAATTAATATGGGCGAGAGGTTGCAAGTGTTTTGAAGTTTGCTAGTGCTAGAAAAAATAGCAGTATTTTCAAGTTTTCTCAACATAATGATTAATATATTTACATGTTTTAATTCATTCACAATAAAAATGTTTTTATTTCAACATATATATCAGCCTTCCTTTGAGCATAATTGTTACCTTCGGTAATTAAATATTAATCCCACCGTTCCAATTAGTTTGTCGCTGATTTGGATGTACTAATATAAACAGAGGGAGTAGATTAAGAAGAGTTGTTGCTGATTTGGATGTACTAATATGAAGTGAGGGAGTAGATTAAGAAGAGTGAAGTATGATTAGATACATCATAAAGTATGTTTTCATAGTATATATATTAAGTACTCTAAATGTTATAGTATTCTTTTCTATGCTTAGTAATGTTTTAAACACTCAATCTTTCCCAAAAATAACTTATTCAACTTCATGTAGATTTAAAAGTATATAGATATATTTTAGTTATAGATACATCCATACTATAAAAAATCGAGTAAGTTATTTTAGAGACCGAGCAACTTATTTTTGGGACGGAGGGGTATATGTTTAGGGGATGCAAAATATTCTTCAACCTATGCTAGTTAAAGATAAAACAATAAAGGAGTAACAAGAATACTGGGCCGGCCCAAGAAAGAATTAGGCAAAATCGACTCGCATCATACTCTCTCTCTATTTAAATCCCATCCCATCCCGCCTCTTCATCAACCTCAACAATCCGGATCTGCCTCGATGGGGAAACGCGCAAAGGGAGGGAGGGATCGTCGTCGTCTTGCCCCCGCCGCCCTTGCTCGTTCTCCTCCTCCTCCCCCTGGGACGTCGTCCGTCGGTTTTGGTGAGTCTCGGGCCTCTCCTCTCTCAATCTGAATGCCACACATACGTGAGTATTGGGAATGAGAAATGAAACCCTAGCCTTACCATATGCCCAGTGAGAACAGAGGGCTTTAGATGAGGCGAACTGTGCTCTCACAAAGCCAATTTGGATTCGAGCAATTCCCCAGATCCAAGAACCCTCCCCCCTTCCATCCGCGAGTTAGGGTGTGGCGGCGAAGGGATTAAGCAGTGGCACTGATCCGGCTGGGATGGGGTCCTTCTGCATCTCTAATCCGCTTCTGAATTAACATTTGATATCCATCTGAATACTCTACAATCCTGCCGCTTGCCTAAGTTTGCTTTACTTCTGTTTTTCCCCCAACAGCCCAATGGCTGGGGCATTACGGGATAATCTTGGTGCTCTTTGAGACGCCATCTGGATTTGCACTCATAAATTATGATGGGGTCAAACTTTTTCGTCCAAAAGCCTTGGAGGTTCCCATTTCCCCCCTCTTGCTTTCTTATTCTTCCCTTCTATTTATTTATTGATTGATTGATATACTTGCTTGCATTCTGGATTGTCGTCTTTGTCGCCCACCTAATTTTGTCCGGATTGATTGCAGAATATCTGGTCAGAATTCATCAACATGGATACGGCACAAAACGTCGGTACCTCTTATTTCTATCTTGCATCATATCCCCGTGTTCTTAAATTTATGTTTCATTCTCCCTCTTATTTGAAGAGACGAATTGAATGAAAACAGGCACATTCTATTGGCCGTTAGTTTTTTTTCTTTGCGAGTAGTCCATCAGTTGTTTACCAAATTATATGTAACAGTCAAAAAACACATCCTCATTTTGCTACCAGTTTGTGACTAGTAGCTGGCTAACTGCCAGCTAGGATGATTAAAGCCTGACATGATATTTGAACCGATCAAATACATGAGTGGGATCTGATACTCTTTTGAACAAGAGTTAGAAACTTTTGAGTAGTGCGGGCTTTATCGAAACCGACGGATTTCATCCCCCTGTTAGTTTCCTTCTCCAATTATTTTTAGTTCCTCTTCTTCAGAATAAAAGTCTTCAGTCTTTCCCCTATCTGTTTGTTCTATACTCATGTTAGTTCCTGCAACGAGTACTTCTTTGATTCCATCTACTACCAGATCTGACTTGATTTTTCCTCAAGAAGTGTTCCTAATAGCTTGTCAAGTAAAATGGACAAGAGATTATTCGAGCAAGCAGTGCACAATAGGAAATACAGGATACGAAGCTAAAAAGGGAAAATGTGACTGTAAATTGGTTAAAAGCGTTGACTCTATGTCTTCTTTACAGATATTGTAATTGTAATTATTCCGGGTGAAAAAGGTTTAACATATCAGTTAGTAAAGGGTAACCGGTTAAGGATGGGTATTTTGCCAGGAGCTTGGTAGTAGGATACTTCTACCAAACGACACAACTATGATATTTTTTTTAAAACAGCATACATTGCATTATCTTAGAACATGAACCTATTCTAAATTACACTGCAATAATTTGATAATGAGGACTTTCATAGGCTCCATCTTTACAGTTGACGTATACCTGCACATGCATCCTCTCTAGTCATGATTGAGACATGGCATAGTGTTTGATTGATTCTTTGTTTTCCCTGCTAAGATACATGCTTGTCTTGGTTTATCTTATTATATTAGGTTGCATTTTTTAAAGGATTTCAAACTTTCGAAGACAAGTCCAGTGCCATTAAGAGTATTGGTGTCTGTTCTAAGCTTGGTAAGATGATCAAGAGTACGCTCTGGCCTGGCATGAAACTTGCTGTTGGAAAACAGGAATATAAAGACATTATTGAAGCAAGTTTGGTGAGTGTAAACTTCCTTTGTATGTAAACTTCCCTTGTATGCTTACGCCTGTGAACAGTTTGACCACAATTTTGGCTCTGGATTTGTTTTGCCAGGGAATTCACTGCCTGTTTGATGAAGCTGTGCTGGAAGTAATGTGGGGCTTGAAGAACCTTATCAAGTTTTTAGTGCCTGATGAAGAATTAGAACTGACTAATGAGGACTGCCTCCAGATTAGCCAAGGAATGAAACTGGTCCTGGATCGTTATGGCTTTGAGGTTGATGCCAGCTTGGTGAGCTCGTCACTTCCTTTCCTGTGTCTGAGATGGTTTGCTCCATGTCATGTCCTGTTACACTTTCCAATAGTTTGTGCTCTTCCCTCTTCCAGCCACTGACACAAGTATTTGTACGATATTCTCGCAGAAAGCTTTGCCCTTTGTGTTCTTCTGTTGGAGATGAAATAGTATTCCTTTTACGCAGGTTAATTCAGGCATCATTGATATGGCATCTACCGTGTATGAGTGTGATCTTTTTGAGGATGCACGTGTTGCATCGTTGCAGAATGGTACCAAGCAGCTTGAAGAGGTATCAGGTATTGACTCTAAGAATTGGGATAGACTGAAACTTGCAACAGCTCTCAAGTTGATATGTTATCCTAATGATGAAATTGTGACTGGCGATTCAGAAGAGGTAAATCGTAATGTTTAGCAAATGTATTCTCAGGTTTCTCGAAAATAATGTATTCTTAGCTTATGGCTGTGCATGTGATGTAAATTTCTCGTTGCGAGCAATGAGTTAAAGTTAATGCATGTTTCCTTTCAGATGCTGTCAAAGTCTGAGGCAGAACAATTGGTGACTGATGCACATCGTTATAAATTTAAGCGCCATTGGATTTACTTGGAACTCTACAAAGAGTTTGTGTGGGCCCATGGAGTTAGGCGTCGGGCACTAGAACTGTTGGGTCCCATGGTCAAGGAGGCAAAAGAAGATTTGAAGCTGCAGCAGGGGTCCATGGTCAAGGAGGAACAGCGAGAAGTGAAGCAACATCCTTAATCATCCATTAACGGTGTTTGAGTGCATGCGCCTTAAATGGATGGCAGACTAGAACAGCTCAAAATGAACGCGATATGCACGCTTCAAAACTTAGCTGTTTGATTGCGTACGTGTCGCACTCGGTAGACAGTCAAGTTGTTTCAGTGTCAAGAAATTTTGGAACAATCCTTGTTGTTTCCCAAAAAAAAAACAATCTTGTATCTTCAACATACACAGAGTCATACCGACGGAATTGAGTCCCCGCCCCCCCTCGAGCCCGTTTCCCCCGCGCGGTGCCGATGGTCCTCCTCCTCACCCGTGGATTGTTGATGGGGTGGTTCCTTTCCTCACGGTGGAGCGGAGCGGTGGCGCTGGCCCTGTTTCCGGCCGGTGCAGCCTCGGCCCTGGTGATCAACAAGGTGGGCGAATGCGTGAAAGAACATCTTTCGGATTATAGTTTTTTCTGTTTGATGACAATATATGTGATACACTAATGTGCGTTGATATAGTGCAGAAATGATTAGTGGTTGAATTTTTGTTGAGAAACAAGAGAAAAGAAAGCAGGAAAGCATTCACAGACGGATAATCCGGGGTCTGATATTTGCAAAATATCCGGGCCATGAAAAACGGCTAAGGACTTTCGGGACGAGCTTCCAGTAGGCCCCTGGATCCAGGCCGGATATTTGGCGATATTTACGGGCAGCCGGATAATCCGGGGGTCCCAGATAATCTGGCACTTACTTAGGTCGGATAATCCGCCCCCAAATATCCTGCAACGGCTCGATTTTGAGAGGGGTATATATACCCCCCCCCCCCCATTCTTCCTCCACCTCAAGCTGCTCAATCCTGCTCAAGTTCATCCATCATTAGAGCCACTTCAAGAAACACAAGAGTCACTAGATCTCCTCCTCCAACCATCCAAAGCTCTTGATCTTTGAAGAATCGAAGGAGAAGACCCCGATCTACATCTTCACTGAAGCGATTTACATTTCCCCCTCATTTGATTGAGGACCCTTTGCTAGTGTTCCATTTGGAAACCCTAGTTGCTTGTGGTTGATTTGTTCTTGTTATTGTTGTTGTATTGTTACAGATATTGGGAGCCTCCAATTCGGTTGTGGATGTGTGCCCCAAGAACCTTGTAAAGGCCCGATTTTCGCCTCGAGGAAATCCCTTAGTGGAAGTGGGTTAGGCCTTTGTGGCGTTGCTCACAGGAGACCTGAGTGAGGCCTTTGTGGCGTTGGTCTGGCCTTTGTGGCGACCACACTCCTCCAAACGTAGACGCACTTCCCCTCAAAGGGAAGGAACTACGGGAATCATCTGTGTGTCTCTGCGTGCTCCACTCTCGGTTACCTCTATCCTTGATTGCTCTATTATATTTTGTTTAGCTATATCTTGCTTAGTTGTAGATCTTGTCATATAGGTAAATTCACATAGTTGCATATCTCGAGAATTTATCTTTGTGTCAAGCCTAAATTGAAAAAGAACTAAAAATTAGTTAGCACCTAATCACCCCCCCCCCCCCTCTAGGTGCGGCATATGATCCTTTCAATTGGTATCAGAGCCTCAGCTCTTATTTAGGGCTTAACCGCCTAAGAGTATGTCGGATGATGAGACTGCGGAAGGGGCCGCGAAGCCGGTCTCTATGGAAGATCTCAAGTTGATGTAAACATCTTTGAGATCCTCCATGGAAGCTCAAATGGAAAGTATAAAGATATATCTTTCAGGGCTTATAACACCGCTTCCCCCCGTCGTTCCCGTCGTAGAGGAAAAGGACAAGGGCGCTTTAGAAGAGGGAGATGCTTCGGGCTTACCCTCTTCTAGCAAGCCCTTGGATGGTGATCACTTAGACAAAATTAAAAACCCCAATGCTTCTCCTAGAGCGAGTATCGATGTGAGCTACAATGCCGTTCCTCCACCTTTCTACTCCCCCGATATCCCGGTTCCCCACCCTCACATAAACAATAGGGGTGATCCACCCAAGTTTAATGTTGAAGATTTTAATACGTGGGGATTTCAGTTTCGCTCTCATGTTTGCAGTGCCTCCAATGAACTTTGGAGAATCATTATGGAAGGTTACAAGCCTTACAACTCCGACAAGTTGACTAGAAGAGAAGAGGTTGATAACCAACTCAACTCTATTGCCTTGAACATGATTCAAATAAGTGTGGGGACAAAGGACTTGGCCTATGTTCGGAAATTCACCACCGCCAAGGAAGCTTGGGAGGGTTTGTCCATAATCAGTTCACGTGTTTACGAGCTCAGCTAGAGATGCTCTAAGAGCATGCGGTGACCCAGCATACCACTGCATGGTGTAGTACACAAGGCGTTGACATAACACAAGTGAAACACTGTTCCACTCATATTACATCTCTCAGAGTGGTACAACAGAAACATATGCGAGTCCAAGGTATGTCTAGAAGGATACACAAACTGTTTACAGACGATAAACACAGCCTCCTACTTTACAGTGAGGTAAAACTTCAAATAAAGCTCCAGAAGAACGACTCGTAGTCTAACTTATTGCTAACTCAAGCTTAAGAGCTACTTGGCTTCCTATAGAACTCTAGCTACTTAGGTGCTAGGATTAGGGAAAGGTTCTCTTCTATTACTAGTCTAAGTTTCCACTCTAGCTGCTGCAAAAGTTGGCTCCATTGACTTCTTTGATTGGACTCTTCATCTTGTTGTAGTTGACTCCTTTGTATTCGAGTTCCACTGTAGTTTTTCCTCCGGTGCCTTGATCTAAGAAGGGGGTTCAAATGGGAGGGAATGAGTACGAGCGTACTCAGCAAGTTCATATTAGAAAATAGGTGTATCATGCACTAGCTACAGCCGTAGACCAGAAAGTCATAGGCGAATGCAAGTTTTCGTAAACATTTCTTCAAAAGGTTTATTTTATTCTGAAAACTATGCCCGTCAGTCTTCACAGGTTGACTAGAACTTCACGGAGTTCCTTTCGTGCCGCGTTCGTAGTTCCCTTCCCGGAACAGGGAGTGACAGCCACAATTTGATACACTCTGCAGAGGTGCGTTACTTTTCCCATAAGAGAACTTATCCTTGTTGCCAACCAGGCGTTAACTTCATTAGAGGTTTAGTGCATAATAAAAAATTCACATGTTCAGCAAGGACACAATCATTCTTAACACTTCTGGACATTACCCAAAGTTACTGAAAGTTAATGGAACAAAGAAATCCACTCAACACAGTAAAAGAGGCAATGCGAAATAAAAGGCAGAATCTGTCAAAACAGAACAGTCCGTAAAGACGAATTTTTTAGAGGCACTTAACAGGCTCAGATGAAAAAACTCAAAACTAATCAAAGTTGCGTACATATCTGAGGATCACGCATGAAAATTTGTAGCATTTTACGAGTTTCCTACAGAGAGATCTACTCAAATTCGTGACAGGTAGAAATCTGTTTCTGCGCAGCAATCCAAATCTAGTATCAACTTTACTATTAGAGACTTTACTTGGCACAACAATGCAATAAAATAAAGATAAGGAGAGGTTGCTACAGTAGTAACAACTTCCAAGACGCAACAAAACAGTAGCAAAATAAAAACATGGGTTATCTCCCAAGAAGTGCTTTCTTTATAGCCATTAAGATGGGCTCGGTAATTTTAATGATGCTCGCGCAAGAAATAAGAGTTGAAGCAAAAGAGAGCATCAAAAGCAAATAAGAAACACTTTTTAAGTCTAACCCACTTCCTATGAAAAGGAATCTTGTAAATAAAGAAATCATGTAAGCATAATGCAACAAGCATATAAAGGCAACACAAGTGCAACTTCAAGATTCTCAACATAAAGAGGGGAAACTTAGTATTATTAAGATGCATATAACCATGTTTCCCTCTCTCATAATAACTTTCAGTAGCATCATGAACAACTCAACGATATAACTATCACATAAAGCATTCTTATTCACATGCATAAAAGTATCATTACTCTCCACATAAGCATAGTCATTACTATTAATTGTAGTGGGAGCAAATTCAATAAGATAGCTATCATTATTATTCTCATCACCATAATCATCATATATAGGAGGCATACTGTAATCATAATTAATTTTCTCCTCAATAGTAGGTGGACTAAAAATATGATAGTCATCATTGTAATCATCATATATAGGAGGTAAAGTATCATCAAAGTAATTTTTCTCCTCCATGCTTGGGGGACTAAAAATATCACAACCAGCTTCCCCAAGCTTAAATTCTTCCATAGCATTAGCAATAATAGTATTCAAAGAGTTCTTGCTAATAACATTGCTACAACTATTTTGCAAACAAAGTTCCATGGGTTTTTTAATTCTCTCTTCAAACACATCATGTCCTAATTCAATATAAAGTTCATAAAGATCTCTAATTTTTTTGTTGTTTTCCATTAAGCCTAACTAGTGAAAATAAAAACAAGAAACAAAAATATATAATTGCAGGATCTAAAGGAAATACCTTCGAGCACTCACACACCGGCAACGAGTGCTAGGAAATAGCTTAGTAGTCGGAGGATGTGAATACCTTTTACCTTACCTCCCTGAGCAACGGCGCCAGAAAATAGCTTGATGTCTACGCACGCTTCTATTCCTCGTAGACGGTGTTGGGCCTCCAAGAGCGAGAGGTTTGTAGAACAGCGGCAAGTTTCCCTTAAGTGAATCACCCAAGGTTTATCGAACTCAGGGAGGTAGAGGTCAAAGATATCCCTCTCAAGCAACCCTGCAATTACGATACAAGAAGTCTCTTGTGGCCCCAACACACCTAATACACTTGTAAGATGTATAGGTGCACTAGTTCGGCGAAGAGATAGTGAAATACAAGTATAATGGATGATTGTAAGTAGTAATTACAATCTGAAATAAAGATGGCAGCAAGCAAACATGTAATAGAACTTGTTGGAAACGGTGTTTCGATGCTTAGAAACAAGGCCTAGGGATCATACTTTCACTTGGACCCTCTCAACAATGATCACATAATAAATAAATAACTTCTCCTCACTTGTGCTACTCTTAAACACTCTCTTGTTGGATAACAAACACCATTCATTGTGTAGGGCTACAAGAGCACACCTCAAGCCGGAGTAAACAAGCTCCACAACATCCGGAGTTCATATTAGAGTAACCTCTAGAGTGCATAATAGACCGTTGCAATTTAGACCGAGTACTAACATAGCATACACACTGTCGACAATAGCTATGAAAGAGGGAATATATCACATCAATAATATCATAGTAATAGTTAACTTCATAATCTACAAGAGATCACAATCATAACCTACGCCAAGTACTACATGATGCACACACTGTCAACATTACATCATGGAGGGGGAATAGACTACTTTAATAACATCACTAGAGTAGCACATAGATTAATAGTGATACAAAGCTCATGATAACATAAAGATCACACCATGGGAGAGAGAGAGATGAACCACATAGCTACCGGTAGAGCCCTCAGCATCGGGGGAGAACTACTCCCTCCTCATCATGGGAGACAGCAACGGCGATGAAGATGGCGGTGGTGTCGATGGAGATGACTCCGGGGGCAATTCTTCGTCCCGGCGGCGTGCCGGAATAGAGACTTCTGTCCCCCGAAACGGAGTTTCAAGATGGCGGCGGCATCCCTGGAGTCTTTCTGGAGTTTCGTCAATTGTTGTAGGGTTTTCACGTCGCGAGGGATTTTATAGGCGAAGAGGCGGCGCAAGGGGGTGCCTGGGGGGCCCACCCCATAGGGCGGCGCGCCCCCCTCCTAGGCCGCGCCAGCCTATGGTGTGGAGGCCCTGGGCCTCCTCTCCGTCTCCCCTTCGGTGTCCTGGTCCGTCTCGTTGAAATAAGATGTTTGGCTTTTGTTTCATCGAATTCTGGAATATTGCCCGAACAGCCTTTCTGGAACCAAAAACAGCAGAAAAAAGGAACTAGCACTTCGGCATCTTGTTAATAGGTTAGTTCCAGAAAATGCATCAAAACGATATAAAGTGTGAGCAAAACATGTAGGTATTGTCATAAAACTAGCATGGAACATAAGAAATTATAGATACGTTGGAGACGTATCAGGTTCCATTGCCCACCACATAGTCATATTCATAATTGTAAAGTAATATTTTGCTTTTCAATGCAGGAGTGATAAGTATAATACTTTGCATATAGTTTGATAAAAATAATCAAATGACATGAGCAAGCGATGAACTTGCCTTTCTTGACTGCAAGATTATGCAGGCAAAAACTTTGATACGTGATAACTCCAAATTCTGAAATACCATCATCGTCCGGTAAGGACAATGTTTAAAGAACTGGCAAAGATGCTATAATGCATAGTATGAGATGCAATCGTCCCGAGCATAACCTAACCCCGATGATTTAGGATTGGTTGAGTTGTAAAGATTTCTTTAGGGTGTTTTGCACTTTTAGGATGGTTCTCAAACAAGGTTCTTATTAGGGTTGGTGATATGAATAGCATAAGCAAGTGATATATTGCATCATAACAAGCACACACATAAATGACTTGTAGCTGAGTAATATATAAAGAGCAGTTGTCAATTTTAAGTCCTATAGTGCATGGTTGATGATATTGATTCTGTACTTCAAAAGAATAACTCTTGAAGAACAGGTTAAATTAGAACAAGAACTGCTATATATAGGAGCTATGACTTTCTATGGTTTACTGTTGGATTCATTTAGTTCTCTAATAGGAACTAGTTGGGTTCTTAAATAGAATTGGTCTATATGTAGCAAGTATTAGCAGGTTTATTACTATGGTTGATTATGGGTATCATATCAAAGAATGATGGTCAAGGTGTTGCTATGAGTTAGGGTTTACTATGGCTTCACATTTGCTTCACTAAGTAATCACTAATGGTTTCTAAGCTAAGTGGTTTATTACTTTCTAAGTAGGGTTTAGTGGGATAGGAGCATGTTATGTGAATTACTTCACAAGGTTGGTATTAGGGTTGATCACCAAGGTTCTACTAGGGTTTGATGGTTGATTTCAATGGTACTATTATAGTTAACAAGCTAGGGTTTTCATCTAGGTGGCACTATTGGATCGTATAGGAATTACTCAAAGATAGAGACATGCACTACAAGGAAAAGGCCTACCGCCGGCGAACCTAAAAGGCTCATTGCCGGCGCACCAAGAGCCCGCCGGTGCGAACGGGCCGGTGATAACTGGCCATTGCCGGCGCACCAGGCTGTTCGGCGGAGATAGTATGGATACTGCCGGCGCGCCATCGATGATTCGCCGGCAAAGGACACGTTCCACCGGCGCGCCAGCAGCTGCGCCGGCAGTAGTGCGTCGAGCAATGGCGCATGCCTCGTGCGCCGGCAGTAGGTCATTTAGGTGCGCCGGCAATAAATTCGAAAATTCTTTTTTCAGGTTTTTTCCAGCATATTAGAATACATATTTGACAGCAGTATATATTTACAACACAGTTCATATTTATACAGCAGAACATGCAATATGAGAAGCACATAGAGATCCAAGTCTCATTTCGGTATCAATACACAAATACGCTAGTCTCATTTCGGAATGGTGATTCATACAACATGTGCATATGCAACACCAAAGGACTAAGTTTCACAAAGTTAGAAGTCTCGGTAGTCGTCACAAGTGTCGTCATACACCTCACAATGTAGCTCCTAACCTAAACTACAATCACATAGAACATGAACAACATGGTCACGATGACCATCATCACGAAGGCCATGGTCTTCATCCGGTTCCTCCTCATGTCCCTCATCTCTCCCGCTAGATAACGGGCGTATCTTCCTTCCGCCTCCACCCTAGTGGGGTATCCCTTGTAGTCTGTTGCCGCTGAAGCGGTGCACCTGTCTCCGACGAGTCCACCCGATCGTCGTAGACTCCGGGAACCCTCCCCTTGTACACGACATATGTCGTCGGCATCTCCATGCACAAGACAAGTAAAACGTTAGTACCAATGCAATGAACAAGTGCCAACTCAAATAAGAGACAAGTAGTATGAACTAAATAGCATGTGCCTCATACTTTGTTGATCGAAATAAATAATAACATACGGGGATGGGGTCGGCGAGGCTAGGTAGGATGCACAATAGATTGATATTTGTGGCCATCACACCAAGCCTCACCGGCCCCACCCCGAAGTGTACAAGTGACCAAACATTTTAATCATTGGCCAATGCAATTAAGAAGTGCGAACTCAAATAAAAGACAAGTAGTACGAATTAAATAGCGTGCCTCATACTATGTCGGTCGAAACACATATTAACATCCGAGGGATGGAGTCGGTGAGGCTAGGTAGGATGCACAATAGATTGATACTTGTGGCCATCGCACCAAGGCTCATCGGCTCCACCCCCGAGTGTACTAGTGACCAGAACATTCTAATCATCGGCGAACTCCAAATACGAGGCAAGTAGGGGTCGAGTAAATGCAAATAATTATGAAGGTATCTACGCCATAATCTTGAAATATATAGCAAAGTAAATGAAACTATAGACACATGTTCACATGCACATCCATACAACTAAATAAAAGCAACAAGTCGATTCTATGGGAATATGTAGCAAGTATTACAATACGGAAGTTCAAAGACATATCGTTCAAGCTTTAGCAATAGTGTTCCCGTCGTAGGATCAGGTTGTACGCCTAGGGGGAATGGACGGCAGCCCTCAAGCGTGTTGAACGGCCTCTCATCACGCGACATCTCCAAGCGGAGTTCTATCTCGTCATTAGGTGGTAGACCGTAGCCGTAGAAGAACTCGCCAGACCTATTGTTGACATCATGCACGATTATCGTGCAAATGAACTGCTGGATGCGACCCCAGTTCTTTCTAATCTCTCTATCATGGGCATCCGCCATGTTTCCAAACCTCTTTCTGAGATTCTCTGGCAGCAACATGTCAGCTGCGTACTTTATGTACTCCTGCATCTGAAGGATGGCGTACCACGCGTCCATCCCATTGTCTTCCTTCGACTGCCCGAGGCAGGGGAAGTTGGTTGTGTGGGTTAAGACCAAGCCTCCTCGGGATTTCCTCTCTACTTTGAGGGGGCCTGCCTTGTTGGCGAAGCCGGTGAGAGCATCATTGAGAAGGGCCCCGATGTGGGAGTAGTCTTTCTTCTTGTCCCTACCCGAGTTGAGATAGATCGCATGCGAGTGTTGCGGGTGCACGATGATGAGAGTGCGGAACTTGTCTCTCGCGGAAAACACACGGATTAACCTTTGGAAATGCAAATGGAGATATACGATAGAATGGTGATGGGGACTAGCGAGTGATTACTTACTCGGGGAAGTAAGGGATGAGAATGGCGCCCTTCTTAATGTTCGCCGAGCATGAAATCCTCGACCTACTTGGTGGCAATCGCCCGATCCCCGGGGTTGCGTGATGATGCTCTCCCGCATATAGAAGGGGTCCATTATCGCGATGGTCGGCGTCCCCTCCTTAACGATCTGGGAAGACAAGCTAAGAGCAACTAGGCGAACCACACTAAAGTGGAGCATTTGCATGCGAAAGATGCTGAAGATGTCATTGAACCGGATGAAGCACGAGTCCGCGGGGTACCTCTCGACGAAGTTCATGCCAGTTGGCACCTTCGCCACGAAGAGAGGGTAACTAGGATCTTTTGATTTGAGAAGCTGCTTCTCCAAATACTGGACTTGGTTATGCAAGCTCGCCATATCCCCGGTGAGTAACCTGAGGACATGCTCCGGCAGCATCGGTTCACCCAAGTGATGCAGAGGTCGCCAATTGTTTGGCAACTTGTCAAGGAGTGCCACCTTGTCCTTGTCTTTGGCCGCCGCCTTGTCTTTGGCATCCTTATTAGCTGGCCTCTTCCTCTTCTTGGATACTGGACCATCTTCCATCGCCGTAACCGTAGCACGGAGTGTGTTTGGGCTCAACATCTTTTTGACGGCGGCGGCGACCTCATCAGGATTTTCCTCCTCAGTCGTTTCTTGAGAATCGAACAGCTTCTTGGAGCACCCATATTTCGAGGCCGGCTCATCCTCATGGACAACTTGTGAAGACGTAGGAATATCCCATTGGAAGTCGTCACGTTCGTATTCCTCGGCCTCAGCGCCGCCGGCTGTTGTGGTGGGGCGCTGACCACCGGGGCAGCTGGCCGTTGTGGTGGGGCGCTGACCTCTGGCGCAGCTGGCCGTTGTGGTGGGGCGATGACCACCGGCGCCGCAGGCTGTCGTGGAGGGACGCTGACCTGTGGTGCCGCAGGGTGCTTGTCTTTGCTTGTCGTCGACCCCGAGTAGGTGTTGATCCTAATTAGGGTCTTCGGCCATAGCAGTACCCAACCCTTCAGTGAGGCCAGATTCAACGGGCTATCGTCATCGGCACCATGCGGTTGATTAGGAGGAAACAAATCCTCATAGCCCGGTAACGCCCGATCCACTTCAACCCGGTAAACGTCATCCTCCATATCTCGTGTGTGCCACTTCTTATCCAGGGGCCGAAGGATGGACCCCCTCGCGACGTCTTTGAGTTCGCCGTTTACTCTCATCAGGAAGGTGCATGGCGTTGAGAGCGCCTGCGAGAACATGTGTATGGCGTTAGAGAGAGGGCAAGGATGACGAAACTAATATATTAACTTGATGTACACATGGGTTAATTACCGTGAGGGCGTTGAGCTCGGCTAATGTCGACGGGCCGGCACATGCGGCGGCGGGCGTGCAAGTGACGGAGGGGCTGCTACCCGGCATGGACGGTGAATCCCTAGCACCAGCGACATTGCCGGCGGCCGGAGGAGTCTCCATTATAACATTGTCATTGTCGGCGGACGGCGGCGCCATCGAGTTGCTGCCAGCTTGGACTTGGGCTAGGATTGACTCCCTCATTTCCTCCGCCTCCCGCTGCTTCCTCTCACTGCGCGCATTTTTATTGGCCGCAGACGACAAGCCATAGTGACCATGCTTGTAGCCTGTACCGGTGCCAGCCACACGGCCTCTATGCGGCCTTCTCGTCGGTGAATGCTCATTAACGATGTTTAGTGCCCGTACGAGAGGCTTGTCCCAGGCTACCCTGCCCGTCGACGCCTGGGAGGAGGAGCCTTCGTCACATTGAGAAAGTCTTTGTCTTTCTTCTTCCTGCGGAAGAAACGCGAACCATTTAGAAATGTTGCTACTATTATATGAACAATACTTGATCTAATTAAACCGTTAAATTGCTTACCAGTTTTTTCTCCAACGCCAGGACCTTCTTGTCGTTCGTGAACCAAATTATGTCGGTTACGACCTTCGGGTTCGTGACAAGTTCCCCGGTTAGTTTCTTCTTATGGTACCGGGACCTGATGAATCTTCTTTCAAGCGGGTCCTTGTACTTGAGCCGGGGGTTCTCAATGCGCGACATTTACATACGCCTCGTCCTCCTTCGCCCAATAGGGCTCCTTTCCCTCGTACCCACGGCTCCCAAGGTTGTGGTTGCCGATGTTAAGCTCCCGCATTTTCTTCCCCCACAACTTGCGATTCTTGGTTGCTTGTAGCTCTTCATTGGCCACAAAAGCATCAAAGTACGCCTAGGAGACATGCGGAAAGGCGGAGTGGACCTCTTCGAAACCTTTGCCCCCAGCAATCAGCTTTCGCACCATGTACTTATAGCTGCTGAGGTGTTTAATGAACTTCAGGAGGGCTTGTGAGTTCACAATGTTGTTGGTTTTATGACTGGAGGCGTAGTCACCTAGGAACTTGTATCGTGCGTGCAACCTCGCAATGAGCTGGGCTCGCAAAGGCGCTTTGCTCTGAGCTCGGAGGTCCGTCTCGTTGAGATTGACGACCTCTCGGAGGATACATGCCGGTTGGTTGCCATACCCTTGGCAACATCCTTAGGCTCCACCGGCAAACCACCGGCGGGGTCCACCTCTTTGATCGTGTCTCCGCCTGGTGCCGACCGTGTTTTGGCGCCTTGCCTTCCGTGGCCTCTTGGAACCACTTGTCCCGGTGCCACTACTCCCGGCGGCGCCGCTAGGATCGTCGCCGCTTGTCTCGCCGCCACCCCGGCGGCGCCGGTTGCCTCGTCGCCGCTTGGCGCGTAGGTACTACCCCCGGCGGCGTCGCTTGCCTCGTTGCCGCTTGGCTCGTCGCCACTACCCCCAGCGGCATCCTCCATCTCATGGTCCTCGTCGCCGCCAACACCAGCGGCCTTGGCATCCTCCTCCGTCCTAAAGAAGTGCCTATTGTAGTGCTCCTCTAATTGTTCTTCAGACGCCATGGTGGCTTGCACTAATAGAAGATGAAAAAGAGTTAGAATTCACGGAAAAATTCGGCATGACCTTTGCTAAAAATTGGTCATGCCGAGTGCTAGAATTTCCGGAACGGAAATGAATCGACATTCCGGCACTCAATAGCAACTCAATCCCTGTAACAGAAATGCAATTCACATATATGATACATAGCAAAATTTCAATTGATATAGCATTTGTGAACACTTGACGACATCAATTGATATAGCACATTTTTTCAAACCAGCGAATAGCACTTGTTCTTTTTTCAAACCGTAGAATATCACATACTGCAACCTCTACTTCTATAGCATTTTAAATCCCTGGCACCTACTGAGAACCTGTGTAGTACAATAATTAGGCAACCTGAATGCATCACCAGAACTCCGTCGATATCACTGGTTGAACTAAGCAACATTTTAATTTTAAACCAGTAGCTAAACCAGTAGTAGCATTTAGTCTCTGTCAATTTATCCACTATTAGTCTCTGCCAATTTATCCACTATTAACTAAACGAGCAGCAAGAGAGCAACATGAGCTTAATTTCATTTTCTTAACCGAATTTGCACTAGAATTTACTGAATTTGTACAGAATTTACGTAATTTAACTAAACCAGATGTTGCTATATCTTGGCATTTACAGAATTTGTATAGAATTTACAGAATTTCAGCCAGCCCACATGATGAACCATAGCATAAAAGCATCTGAACTAAATTTCGAATTCAGAGCCGAAAAATAATCTTTAGTAGCAGCAGCATTGCATTCCTATTTTTTATGTACCCTCGGATCGTGAGCATGCATTTGACCAAAAGGAAGCGAAGTAAAGTTAATATAGCAGCAACTATATATGAACCACATTAATCTCTGCTATATAGCAGCAACTATATATGAACCGAGCTACTGCATTTTCCATTTCATCTAAACCAACATAAATCAACTAAATGAACCTAGCTAGCTACTGCATTTTGCATTTCATCTAAACCAACTATATAAATTGCTTACCATTTCATTTTGCATTTCCTACTGCATTCATTTTCAACCAAAAAATTAGTTTCAAACCAGAGAGCAGCATGATGCAATTTCATTTTATTAACCAGAGAGCAAAATGAGCTTAATTGTTTCATTTTCTTATATATATGGCAGTGTCATATATATGGATCATTTTAAAATTGGTTTAGTTTCAAAATACAGTAGCATATAAACCAGAGAACAAATTCATTTTCTAGCATACACTAGCGTACCATTTCATATAAACAAATCTACTGCATGCTTTTCATTTTATTTTTTCAAACCAGAGAACAAATTCAAATCAGAGAAATAGCATGTGAACCAGAGAAATTAAAATAGCACATGTGAACCAGACAAATTAAAGCTACTGACTTTACCATGTATTCTAGTCTGTACAAAAATGAGCATGCAAAACTGAACCAGAGAATGCAAAATCTCAACTTGAGATACCAAGCATTTTGATTAACCAACTAAATCAACCAGTAGGAGTAGCATGACCATTTTTTCATCATTTTTTTAAATGAACCGGAGAATGAATCCTCCAATTTGGCCAGCATTTACATGAACCAGAGAATAAATCAGTGTACAACAAGTCATTTACTTATTACTAGTCACTCATAAAGCAGCATCCAGCTCACCCAAAAATCAAACAGCAAGCAATGAATAAAGAAAACAAAAGCTGCTATCACAAGCAATTTGAACCAGTAGCAATTTATGGCAAGCATGAGCATGAGCAAGCATTTTTTCATTTCATTATTGTTATGAGCATCAAGCATGCCCACAACAGACACCAATAAGCGATAGCAGTTTATGGCAAGCATGCACTGGTTTAATTACTGTAACACACTAAATAGTATTGGCATAATCATGCACTTGATAATTGCAATATGGTTGTTCATTTAAAAAATACTACTTATTGCTATATCAACCAGTACCTACTTCATTGCAAGTAGAATTAGGCATTTTCATTTGCATTTGCATTAGGCATTTGATAGATGGATCAATCATGTTGCTTTGTCCCTTGTTTCGTTCCATTTGACCACAATATTGCAGAATCTTTATTTCAAAATCTTTATTTGCAACCAGTAGCATTTCAAAATCTCTAGTGAGCATGAGCATGAGCATGAGAATTCGCCCTAACTAGCAGGAACCCTAAAGCATTTCAATTTGCAAACAGACTATGAACTCCAATGAACCCTAACTAGCAGGAACCCTAGCCGGGAGGGGGGAAGGTGGAGGGAAGGGGAGAGGGGAGGGAAGAGGGGAGGGGGAAGGTGGAGGGAAGGAGAGAGGGAAGCTCACCGATGGTGACGGTAGCGACGACGGTGGCCTCTCCTCTTCCTCCTCGAGGTGCGGCGGCCTCCTCCTCCCTCGATGTGCGGCGGCCTCCTTCTCGGGTCCTCCGCGGCGGCGTACGGGGAAGGTGGTGGGGGCTGGTGGAGGGGATGGTGGAGGACGGTGGCGGTGCGTAATGGCGGCGCTCGAGAGGGGGAGTTGGGGTGGCGCGCACGGCTCCTTCTTCTCCAACGACGGCGGCGCTCGATCTAGGCGAGAGGGGATTTGGTCGGGGAGAGGAAGAGAGAAAACGGTTAAGTCCGGAGTATAGCCGGATCCACCTTATTGCCGGCGCACCACATGTTTGGTTCACCGGGGATAATTAAACCCCGCGAACCAAACAGGTGGTGCGCCGGCAATAAGGTGAGTCCGGCTATAACCTCGGACTTATCCCCAGCCTGGGTCGGCCATTTCCTTTTCTATTTTAATTTATTTTTCTTCTTTTCTTTATTTCTTTCACTTTCTTTTATGTTTCTTTTCTTTTCCCACAAATCCTATACTATTTTATTTCCTTCTCTTTTCAAGATAACCAAGCAATATGAGTTAATTAGGCATTACAAAAAAATTATTTGAGTTATAGGAAAACAAAGCAAATATGCATGAGTGTTATTAATTATGCAAAAATAAAAAGATATATGTGAGTTACATACACACAAAATATTGACCAACACAATATTAATTAGTCATACATAAAATATTGGCCATGACCATATGAGTAGTTATGAATTACACAAAATATGAGTTATAGATTGCAAATAAAGTTTTACATCATCGATTGAGAAGAGTGTTTCACTTTCTTCTTGCTTTTCTTGCTCGTCGTTGAATAATTTAGCCCCGTGTCGTGACTTCTTCTTTTGAAGGGTCGACCTGACCTCGGTAGCGTGGTCCTGCTTCTTCTTGCGGTGTATGTTGTGTCTTCGTCCTCGAATTCTTCCATCATTGGGTCTCCGACTTGTCCTTCGAAGTCTTCCTCGTTGGCGACTCCATCCATTCCGACGATGGTCCTCTTGCCTCTCCTCACGATAACACGGCTAGGCTCTGGATGGGTCGGTTATGAAGAAGCATTGGTGCACGTGTTCTGCCGGCACCCATGGCTCATTCCGCGCGGTGGCGTTCGTGGACTTTGATTTGTTGGCTTCGGGTAGAAACATGGTGGTGAAATACCGGTCTTCTTTTGTGACGCTCTTAGCCCATCCGATACGGAACATCGACACTTTCTCCCCAAGCATAGCTAAGCTCCCACATTTCCTCGATTCTTCCGTAGTATCTAGTCTTTACGTCACCCGTCCAGGAATCCATCGTTACCCCTGAGTTCTGGTAAACACTGTTCTTGTCTTTTTCTTCCGTGTAGAATGTGTACCCGTTGATATCGTACGCTTGGTAAGTCATGATGTTGGGCGCGGGGCCATGTGACAAGGCCAATACTAGTTTATCCTTGTCAAAATCCATTGGTGGGGGATTAGCATCAATGTGGTCTTTGAACCAGCGCGCGAAAGAGGAGTTGTGCTCTCTGTATATTTCTGCTTCCGTCATCATCGGCTTGCCACTGTTCTCTATCATGGTTTTGTGCTCTTTCAACCAAGGATCGATCAAGTCAATGTGTTGTAGCGCTACTAAGTTGGCCTTGTCAAAGTCGGAAGTCCGACTGGACATGTGCACGTGCAGTTCCTTCCTTCCATTTTTGTGGCCTACTCCCTCGAACCTCGCGGAGGTGCTTGTTTTGAGGCAAACCAACAGGGGTCCTCGTTGTCTCAGATAATTCGTGCGTAAAGAGATGCACTCTTCGGTGAGCCAGCCCCGTACGATGCTTCCATCCGGATGTGACCTGTTACGAACGTATCCTTTAATGACCCCATTCATTCTTTCAAACGGCATCATGTTGTGTAAGAATGCCGGCCCTAGACCGACGATATCATCCATGATATGGACCAACAGATGGACCATCACGTCAAAGAATGCGAGTGGGAAGTACATCTCAAGCTCACATAGGATCACAACGATCTCTTCACTGGAGCCTTGCGAGTTTCTTCACGCTTATCGACTTCCGAGTTATGACGTCGAAGAAGTTACGGAGCCCGATCGGCGTTGCACGGACATGGTCATCCATTATACCTCGGATTGCAACCGGAAGAATGCTGCGTCATCATCACGTGACGGTCATGAGACTTCATGCCGCTGAAGTTTCGTTTCTTGGGGTCCATGTATCCGCTTATTAGCCCGGAGTAACCGAAGGGCACTCGACTCCTAGAAGGCAATTGAAAAATTGATCGACCTCGGCCGGACTAAAAGTGAAGCAGGAGGGGGACAGTAATAGTCCGGCTCCTTAATACCTTTGCGCTTCGACCGCCGTCCGCCTCCTCCTCCGAATGTCCCTCTTGGGCCGCCGGGATCCGAAGCTCTTCCCGATGCCCAAAACTTTCAGGTCGTGTCTTGCTTTCGGCCCATCTTTGGTCCGGTCCGGCATGTTGAGAAGAGTGCCAAGCAAGCTCTCGCACACGTTCTTTGTAATATGCATGACATCAAGGCGAGTGAGGTGTATCGAGAATTTTCCAAGACGGCAAGTCCCAAAACACGGACCTCCTTTTCCATACACCAATGAGCGGCGTCGTTTCCTTTTTCTTCTTCTTCTCTCCAGTGCTTTTGACGAATCTTTCCTGGCGCAGGCACTCCTTCCAACCTTTCGGTAATGTATCGATCTCTTCGCCGCTCTTCTTACGTGGAGGTCCTCGGGGTTCATTTGTACCATCGAACGCGATCTCCACGCTTTCTCCACGGGTCGGTCTTACGCAGCCACCTTCGATGCCCCATGTAAACTGTTTTCGAAGAGCCGGGATCCTTACCAAGCCGCAAAAACATCGTCTCTTCCATGCACCCGACACATGCCTTGTGTCCATGGCACACCCGGCACGAAATGTAACCGTATCCGAGGTAGTCCTGCACCGTCGTGATCAACGCGGCTCTCAAAGGGAAATATTCTTCCGCGATGGCGTCCCATGTATCTACCCCTTCCTCCGCCCACAACGTTTCAAGCTCCTCCTTTAATAGTTCGAGATACATGTTGATATCGTTTCCTGGTTGTGTCGGCCCTTGAATTATCATACTCATCTGTATGTACTTCCTCTTCATGCACAGCCAGGGCGGGAGGTTGTAGATCCATACAAACACGGGCCATGTGCTATGTGTGCTGCTCTGGTTTCCGAACGGATTGAATCCATCCGTGCTCGCACCCAACCTGATGTTTCTGGGATCTGCCCCAAAACTTCCGAATTCATTGTCTAATGCTTTCCACTGGCTTGCATCCGAAGGGTGCGTCAGCACTGGGTGCTCAATCCGCTCTTCATCATTCAACACTGCCTCCTTTCTTCTACGCGTGCGGCCGCATGAGCTTTGCTTCCTTGCGGTCCGCGTAGAACCGTTGAAGCCGGGGGGCGAGCGGGAAGTACCACACAACTTTCCGATGAGCTTTCTTCTTCCCTTTCTTGTACCGTTCAGCTTCACACACAGGACATTTGGTCTTGTCCATGTGCTCCTTGCGATACATGATACAGTCGTTGATGCAGGCGCGACACTTTTCGTGGGGTAAGTCGAGAGGGCACGTGATTCTCTTGGCCTCGGCTAGACTACCAGGACACGTGTTCCCGGCAGGAAGGAGATCTTTCACGTATTCCAGGATGTCGTCGACGCTTGTGTCCGTCCATCCGTGTTTCGCCTTCATCTGCAGCACATCGAGAGCTACTCTCAAGCGAGACTCCCCCAACCCGCGACCTGAGTCGTACAACGGAGTATTCGAGTCTATCTCGAGTTGCTCAAGGTTTGATTCCCGCTTGGCGCCTTTCGTCTTTTCGAGAAGCACATCTTGAAGATGAGGGTCCCGCACGACTGAAGCTAGCGGCACCTCTTCGTCGTCGTCAAGGTTATTGTCGTCGTCAAGGTTATCGTCCTGTGCGACAAACTCTTCATCGTCATCAATATCATGATGCCCTCCTTCTTGCCGGCCATTATTACCACCTGCCGCCGTCGCCCCATTGACCTTCGCGCCATCATCACTCATCCATTGAGTGTGTCCATGCATGAAACCATTAGTGAGCAGGTGCCCCTGCAATTTGCCTGAATACGGGTCAAACCATTTCCCTCGTTTGCATCTCCGGCACGGACACAATACCTTCGTGCGGTTATTTTCATACATGTCGATGATCGCGTGTTTCGGATATCTCATCACGATGCTTTCACTCATCTCGATAACCATTATCGCCTGCATGGTAAGATTACATAATTGATTAGAACCATGCATCCGTCGGTAGTTTTCACGGAAAATTTCGGCATGACCTTCCTACACGGTAGGACATAGGAGCGCCGTGAAATGTGCCGAAACGGAAACTTAAAGAATCAACATTTCGGCGCAACGTTGGCAACTCATTTTCAACGCCAACACACACAAGCACAAGCACAAACACAACATATATATATATATGCCACACACGAGAGCGTTGCTTCAAATGTCCAACATACGTCGATTTCATTCCTCAATTTGTTCATTAATCACCTATTTGTTTGATATAATTGTCGACGAGATCGAGACGACGCGCCGCGAAAATGGCGTATGGAAGCCGACTTTCTAGATCTAGAACTAGATCTAGATTGAGCGGTCAATGCGCGATAGATAGATCTAGATCTACATAGGGATGTGCGAGATGCATGTAGGAAGGGAAGATTTGCTCAAAAAATATGATTTTGTTTGGTCAAATTGGCTAAAGTTGGGGTAGAAATGGGCAAAAATTAGGTGGGTTGGGAGAAGAGTCGGGTTGTGTGGATGAGGAGTGAGTGTAGTGGCTTGTGTGAGTGCTGGTTGGTGGCTATAATAAGTCCCAGGTTACTGCCAGGCGCACCGAGGACACTGGGGCGCCGGCGATGCTATAGCCCATCCGGCTATATCTGCTCCAGACAAGGCCCACGAAGCATTGCCGGCGCACCAGCCCATGAGCGCGCCGGCAATACAAACTTACCGCCGGCGCGCTCCCGGGCTGGTGCGCCGGCAATGCTTCGTGGGCCTGGCCCGAGTTGGGCGAGGTATTGCCAGGAAATAGCGCCGGCGCGTCGGATCAGCAGGTGCGCCGGTAGTGGGCAGGCATCGCCGGCGCGGCTCTTTCTTGGTTCGCCGGCAACAAGTTGCACCGGCGCATTCCTATGGTGGTGTGCCGGCACCACTTGCCTCCACCTATAGGCTTTTCCCTAGTAGTGATGAAATGATGATCCCATGTGAGTTGTCCTAATTTTATTTTAGTAGATCACAAACATGATTCAATTTTCTTAAGTTGGACATATGAGTAAGGTGTGGATTATATGATCATATATGCTAAACAATTAGGGTTTTAGAATTGAAACAATTTAGGATGAGCACATAAAATAATGAGATCTAGGTTCTTGTTTATATTAGAACTAGGGTTTCTACATTGTGATACAATTCTTAAAATAATAATAGTACTAGGTTTAATGTGATTAAGTACTTGAAATAAAGTTAATAATAAATTATAACATGCTATTAAATTTTTAGAAGGTTTAAGAATTAAAACAAGGGTTTTCTATTTCTGTGCCCTCGGGTCCTTAGTTGTACTCAGTTTTCCCCAGCTCCTTAGTTTTTCCTCAGTTTTCCCCAACTCGCAGAAGGAGCTCGGACGGAGGATTCCCGTTTAGTTGACGTTGGTTGGTGCTGGCAAGTGGGGCCAATGTTGGTGCCCCGCAGTGGACACGTCTCCACTTATCCAGATCATCGTGGGACCCACAACTTGTCCACGTTAGCGCGCCAGACCCACAACTTACCCAGGTGACCGTTGCAAAATGGGAGCCCGAGCCAGCCCCGTGCCCGTGCCATTGCTTCCTGATACGTCCAAAACGTATCTACTTTCCCGAACACTTTTGCTATTGTTTTGCCTCTAATTTGTGTATTTTGGATGCAACTAACACGGACTAACGATGTTTTCAGCAGAATCGTTACGGTGTCTCGTTTTTGTGCAGAAATCCAACTTTCGGGAAAAACCTCGGGATTTTGACGAAAGGGCCTATTTTCCCGGAATACGACGGAGCCGGAAGGACAATCGAAGTGGAGGCCCGAGGGCCCCACACCATAGGGCGGCGCGGCCTAGGGGGCCGCGCGGCCCTATGGTGTGGCCCCCTCGGCTGGCCTCCGACGCCCTCCTTCGGACTACTTATTCGCCTCGACCTAAAACGCACGGGGAGAGGTCGAAGTCGCCAGAAACCCTCCAGAACGCCGCCACATCGCGAAACTCCGTCTCGGGAGCCGGAAGTCTCGTGTTCCGGCACTCCGCCGGGACGGGGAATTGGAGGAGATCATCACCGCCATCACCGCCAACGCCTCTCCATCAACCAGCCATGTTTCCCCCATCCATGTGTGAGTAATTCCCCCGCTGTAGGCCGAAGGGGATGGTAGGGATTGGATGAGATTGGTCATGTAATAGCATAAGATTGTTAGGGCATAGTGCCTAGTGTCCGTAATTGGTACTTTGATGATATTGTTGCAACTTGTTATGCTTAATGCTTGTTATGCGTAATTGGTACTTTGATGATACCGTTTTATTATTATCTGCAAATGCCCTGCTATGATTGTTACATGAGTTTCTCTCATCCATGCAACGCCCGTCATCCGTCCCCGTGCCTACAGTATTTTAATCCTGCTGTTTACTAAAATCACTAC
>NC_061510.1:67060994-67098486 GCF_022539505.1 Lolium rigidum | reverse complement strand
CGCTACCTTTAAAACCTTCAAAATCTTATATTTACTAATTGGAGGCACCATAAGAGCCTCCACGTTAATCCACATCATCAAAATAATTAAGTCAATTAGATCTAAAATCTATGGTTATGATTATACGAATAAGTCATAAGTTATAGCGTCCCATTAAAAGTTACATAGACACGTCACGATGTGTATTCTAAGCTTACAATCACGGAAGGTTTAAGCATGAGTCCAACAAACTTACGATGTTGTAGTGGTCGTGGAGATTTTTCAAAGAGTCCTTAAGGCAGACGAATCTATAGTCTGAGTATATTACCTACCGTGAAGATTTTTCAAAGCTTTGTTTATAAAAAGAAAACAACTATTTTTTATAAGCTGATCCGATCGGCCATACATTCGTTATGATGTGATCGCGTAACTAATCCATCTTATAACATGTAACGCCGCCACGACGATGCGCGCGGCAGACATGGTGTCTGATTGTCTGACCGCCGGCGATGCGGCAGACAGAGCGTCTGACGGGCTGACCATCGTAAGGCTACATTCCAATCTCGAGTTCAGATATCTACGCTGCCATTGCAATCGTATCAAGCTATGCTGCCGTCGCTGTTACGGTCCCCGTATTTTCTTCGATATGCTCAGCTGGACCCTCATGGAGCCATACAGCCAAGGGTAGAATCGACGTCAACATCGTTATCTTTGCCTCATGCATACACCATGCAGCCATACAGCCAAGCCAAGGGGGAAATCGATTGATGCAATTGTACTTCCTCAAGCACCCTGCGGGACAGCCAAAGGCAGGTAATGCAGCTTTTCTTTTGCTGCTGAATTCATCTATTTATTTATTTCGAATATAACTAGAATTTTCAAATCAATTTGGTTTCAGGTTATTTGGCATCTGGCAAGATGTATACTTCTTCTAGCGTTGAACTACCAGCTCACGGTCAACTACCAGCAATTTTCGTTTATTAACGCCCTCCTCCACCGGTTCAACATCGTCGCCGCCCATCAACCTCACTTCAGCGCTGAGTAATCATGTGATCGTGCAAAATCTCTGCATGCACGAACGTTTATTATAATCTACCCTATAATTTTCATCTGCCTTTTTGCCCATATCTAGATTGATCCGTCGTCGTCAAACATGAATGTAGGGTACAAAAGATTCTTTCATACGGCCGGCGTCCTAACTTGCTTCTTTCTTATTTTGATGAATCATGAGCGGGGGCGTTTCAGAGCATCGAGCTGGACATGGACTACAACCTCGACTACTAGCAGTCGAAGGCAGTTTCTATAGGAAAGCACCGGCCGCTACAAGAAAAAAAAAACATTGAAGTGGTGATTGTACAGTTTGGTTCAAGTAAAGAAGATCGTTACGTGCACATACTGTAAGAGTAAAGACGTCTCCCTCCATTTGTCCATTTTTAAACTTTAATAAGCTTCCATGCATTGTACCTTATGTGTGATCTCCAAAATTTTCATTTCTCATGTAATTAAGATTAAAATATATCTAATTAAACTCTACATGCAGCAACAAGTTTACTAAAGTGCTTAAGATTGCGATGGACGTGCAGCAACTACGATTTGTCCATAGTGTGCATTCCCTCTTGGTCTTAAAATAGAGACATGTTAGTTCTGAAATGATATCCAACTAAATGTAACTAAAAACTAATTCACGCGCGAAAATCCTGAGCTATTGATGAAATGTGAATATTATATTTCAAAGTAATTTTAGATATTTGCCCATCCGTACATGAGGAACTTACTTTTTCTTATTGGGGACGCATACTTAATAAATTAACTTTAATTAATTAAAGAATCAATTATTATAAAAAATGCTACCACTAGAAATTTCAACTTCAGCAAAAATAAAAATATCAAGAAAGTCCTATGTTTCCTTGACGAACTATTCAAGCAGGACTGGTCTACAAATCATGCATTGGCCATAATATAGTACTAACTTGATCCATAAGAATCAATATCACAATTGTTTTAATTTCAGCATGATAATCAGCTCACAACTACAATATTCGGGGCCATATTTTTGTGTATACAGATTTAAGACATTTTTTTGAAAATAAACATAAACCATACTCTAACTAATAAAGTCGGAACCATTTGAAACACATAGCATGTGAAACATCGATAAAAATAATGTGACAAATCCTCACATAAAGAGAAATATACACGCACACCATCTGATCAAATATTAGTAAATACATATAATTGTGTGGTTCTATTGTGTATTTTTCTAAATGATACTACAATTTTTTTAAAAAAGCAGGTACCAAAATTACATATTAATATTATAGTATTTTCTAAAATAGCTAGCCCGTGCGGTGCATGGGCTTTATGACTAGTGCTTCTTAATTTGTGTTAATGTTTCATAGCTCATGAGGAAGTATGTGGTGTTTAGCTTTCAACCTTGTCATTTACTTTTGACGGACTCTCATATGGAATAATGTCACATCCGCTTATCCAATAATTTTGCAAAAAGAGCTGGCAATGGGATTCCCAGTCCCGAATTAATTAACTTAAATAGACACTCCTCCATGGTTTGTGATTGTTGGACGGCACCCGAAGGATTCGGTTAGCCATGGCTTGTGTAAGCAAAGGTTGGGGGAGTGTCCTCATCATAATAAAACTAAATTAAAAAGGCACTCCTTCATGGTATGAGATTGTTGGCAGGCAGCCGAGGATTCGGTTAGCCATGGTTTGTGTAAGAAAGGTTGGAAGGAGTGCCACATAAAAATGCAAATAATTCATGGGAGCCGCTCTTGAAAGTCCGGTTGGCGAGGTAGTTGGTGTACCCATTACCATTCGTTGACAACAACAAACACCTCTCAAAATAATTTTACTACTGCTTTACAAATGAAAATCTCTAGCGCATGTTAATCCCTGCTTCCCTCTGCGAAGGGTCAATCTTTTACTTTTGTGTTGTGTCTCCATTATTTCTTTGAGCACTATCTTGAGAGCACAACTGTCATTCTTAGTATAATATGCTTGTCTCAAAATATTATTGATTGTGGTATAACTTTGATGCTTTTGTCTTTGACAATCACTACTTCTAGTCTTTGTATGAACTCCAGAGGTGCCCGGGCATTTATGTTTTGCCGATCAAATACAGGCAAACGAGATACAACTCTATCATATTCTTTTATGAACATTGCAATCCTGCCTACATACATGGTTCATGATGCTTATTATTAATTGTTGGTACCTCTTCATGATTGACATAGCTGTTAGATGATCTTATTTGCATGTATCTTATTATGAACTGCTTAAGTATTAGCCATATCATGAGAATATATACATCATATGAACAAATGTGTTCGTGAAAGTTCTTTTATCGCTCGGTTGTTAACTGAATTGCTTGAGGACAAGCAATAAGCTAAGCTTGGGGGAGTTGATACGTCCAAAACGTATCTACTTTCCCGAACAC
Organism: Lolium rigidum; assembly: GCF_022539505.1. Classification (NCBI taxonomy): domain Eukaryota; kingdom Viridiplantae; phylum Streptophyta; class Magnoliopsida; order Poales; family Poaceae; genus Lolium; species Lolium rigidum. The sequence continues at coordinate 67,095,056 of NC_061510.1, read as the reverse complement.
TTTTGCTATTGTTTTGCCTCTAATTTGTGTATTTTGGATGCAACTAACACGGACTAACGCTGTTTTCAGCAGAATCGTTCCGGTGTCTCGTTTTTGTGCAGAAATCCAACTTTCAGGAAAAACCTCGGGATTTTGACGAAAGGGCCTATTTTCCCAGAATACTGACGGAGCCAGAAGGACAATCGAAGTGGAGGCCCGAGGGCCCCACACCATAGGGCGGCGCGGCCTAGGGGGGGCCCGGGCGGCCCTATGGTGTGGCCCCCTCGGCTGGCCTCCGACGCCCTCCTTCGGACTACTTATTCGCCTCGACCTAAAAACGCATGGGGAGAGGTCGAAGTCGCCAGAAACCCTCCAGAACGCCGCCACATCGCGAAACTCCGTCTCGGGAGCCAGAAGTCTCCGTTACGGCACTCCGCCGGGACGGGGAATTGGAGGAGATCATCACCGCCATCACCGCCAACGCCTCTCCATCAACCAGCCATGTTTCCCCCATCCATGTGTGAGTAATTCCCCCGCTGTAGGCCGAAGGGGATGGTAGGGATTGGATGAGATTGGTCATGTAATAGCATAAGATTGTTAGGGCATAGTGCCTAGTGTCCGTAATTGGTACTTTGATGATATTGTTACAACTTGTTATGCTTAATGCTTGTCACTAGGGCCCGAGTGCCATGATCTCAGATCTGAACATGTTATTATTCATCATGATATTCATTGTTTATGGTCTTACACCGCAAGTTGTATACACATGTCGCTGTCCGGAACCAATGGCCCCGAAGTGACGAAATCGGGACAACCGGAGGGAATGGTAGTGATGTGAGGATCACATGTGTTCACGGAGTGTTAATGCTTTGCTCCGGTACTCTATTAAAAGGAGTACCTTAATATCCGAGTAGTTTCCCTTGAGGCCCGGCTGCCACCGGCTGGTAGGACAAAAGATGTTGTGCAAGTTTCTCATTGCGAGCACGTACGACTATAATTGGAACACATGCCTATTGATTGATTAGTACTTGGACACCGTTTTATTATTATACGCAAATACCCTGCTATGATTGTTACATGAGTTTCTCTCATCCATGCAACGCCCGTCATCCGTCCCCGTGCCTACGGTATTTTAATCCTGCTGTTTACTAAAATCACTACTGCTGTCTTTGTTACTCTGTCGCTGTTATTTCACTACCGCTATCGCTATAAAACTGTTACTACTCGATAAACTCTTGCGAGCAAGTCTGTTTCCAGGTGCAGCTGAATTGACAACTCCGCTGTTAAGGCTTTCAAGTGTTCTTTGTCTCCCCTTGTGTCGAATCAATAAATTGGGTAATACTTCCCTCGAAGACTGTTGCGATCCCCTATACTTGTGGGTCATCACTTCCCCTTTCTTTTCCCGCGCCCGTGCCCGTGCCCGTGCCATTGCTTCCCCTTTCTTTCCCCCGCCCCATTGTTCTTCTTCTCCGCCAGCGGCAACCCTTCTCCGGCAGGCGGGTGATGTCTAGTTTCTCTTCGACCTCCCGTTCTTCATGGCCGCAGTATGGACCCGTGCCTTTGACAAGATGCCCTGACTGCCCACGCCAGGAGCCTCTGAAGCGGTCGATCTGTAAGACGGAGTTTTCTCTCGATTTTCTTGTTATTCCCTCGAATTTGGGATTTAGGGTTCACGTTGTTATTTTCAGATCCTGAAGAAATGCAAGCATTTCGAGTGGATCGATGTGTACGTTCAGAGGCTTCAATTGCAGGAATCAATTGGCGCTATTGGGGAGCGCAATTTGGGAGGGAGGGACTTGCTGTAGAGAATGTGGCGGAGAGAGGAGCCGTTCCGATTATGCCTAATGCTCCCAATGCGGGACTGGTGGAAGTGAAGGGAGAACTGAAGAAAATGAACATGCAGTTAAGGCAGCTGATCGAGTTGAAGAAGAAAGCTAATCTGATGGCTGGTTATTTTTTCTGTTGTATAATTGCGATCGGATTCTTATCATTTCTCACCAGGCGCTAGAAGTTGTTACAAGGGATACCTTGTTACAAATCCATTATTCAGTTACATGTACTTGTAGTTGTTTTCATAGTTAGTGTGTGCATTCACCAAAATTACCAACTATATTGGAATGCTAAAGAAAGTTGATAATTATTAGAGGGGTGACAAATAATCCATTCACCGAAATCCCCCAAATATGCCAAAACTATATCCCCTAAAAGAAAAGGAAAGCTAAAGATAGTTGATAATTGTTAGAGGGGTGACAATAATGCATTCACCGAAATCCGCAAATATGTATGCCTCATGCACTACTAGGAAAAGGCTTACCGCCGGCGACCTGAAAAGGCTTACCGCCGGCACTTTTGGATTCGCCGGCGATCACCTCGCCGGTGGTAAGCGCTTACCGCCGGCGTCCTCGGATTCGCCAGTGGTAACTAGCTGTTACCGCCGGCGTTTTGCCAAATTTGCCAGCGGTAAGTGTTACCACCGGCACTTTCCCATTTCGCCAGGGGTAAGTTTGTACAGGATTTAAAAAAAAATCAGGCCCACACAGTCAACTTAAAGGCCAAGTTGTCTCTTTATTTTATTTAAACAGGACAGGTATTGTAATATATTACAACGCATAGTGAGTGGAATGTCCAACTGAGCAAAAGGAGAGACTATCTATACATCTGCACAAGCTTCTTCCAAAGTTTCCCTGGAGGCTCCGTCTGCTGCACTCTCCGACCTCCAAATAACCCCTCTGCTGCACTCTCCGACCTCGAAATAACCAGCAGGAAGAGTCCTGTTGATGCAACCTTGATTAGAATGATTAACCAGCAACAAATCGCTACTAACAATTGAATCCAGCAATAAAAGAAGTTCTTATCTTGCTGCTAAAACCTATAGTGCTTTAACAACCTGACACTTTCAACTAAATTGTGAGAACATAATTAAAAATAGGAAAAGTGAAGGACAAACTTCGGATATACAGGACAATCGCTACAGGAGTCAATGTTCAAATAATAGGCTTAGCTAAATCAGCTCATGTTTTGTTCAAAAAAAAAAAAATCAGCTCATGTGAAGACGGAAGCCCACCCCAGAAGACACAACTGAATCAAACCAGTTATCAAACACTCTGCTAAGGATCAAAGGGGAATTTCTAACTCGCAAAATTTCATTGAAAAACAAAGCTTCAGAATTGAACAGTTCTGATGCTGAACCTACTTGGTTCTTGTTCAAACATATTTGCTAGATCTCTGATCCTTTTTAAACAATAAAAACAAGAGCAAGACAAAGATGTGAATGCACTTGATTCATATACATGTTTAATGAACAAAGTATCAATCCATGTTGAATATTTACAGAAAAGCGTGGTATACAATTCCTGAAGCTAACTAAGAATAGCTTGAGTATTCTCATTTGTCCAACACTTATCCAAGTCTATGTCCCGGTAACATTTGGAGTGTGAGAAGTTGCAGAAAGTGCAAATTTTGGTCGTGCTTTACTCAGCAAATAAGCATATTTGTATTCCTATAGGACGATGAACAAAAAATAAAACTCCTGCATTAAATTGTAATACTTGTGCTTATCTATTGCAGAGTATGAAAAATGTATAGATTTTTTCTTCAAATGGGATGTTCTCTAAGCTGCAAGACTAACGATGAATATTCTACCATCGTTTCTTGCTCATCAGAAAGGAAATTATGGAGAGTCAAATACATCCTTATCCACCTGTCAATTTGATCAAGTTATCGGACCCAAGAGCTGGTCTGATTCAGATTTCATTCACACGTGTTGAGAAATTGTTGTCTATTATAACTGGAACAACAACAAATGTAGAACTATCTAGCCTGCAGAAGCTTTACACACACACTTTCAGCCTTAAACCTGAGCATACTAACAAAAGCAACTAACTTAAAAAACAAGACCAACTTGTATTGTTGTGCCTCAAGTTAGGTCAGATATAGCAGATTCAACAAGGAGCAGCCAAACATGTGACAACTGAAAAAAAATACAAGAGGTCCACTCTGCAATCAGGCCAATGATCTGAATTACCATGACACCGTTGCATCCTCATATTGATCCAACTAAATCCTATGGCTAGATCGTCTTAGTAGCAATGCATAGGAATTACTAGCAAAGTATATGTGAAGTTACATCAGTCAAGTCTATCCTTTTATTGGTTTTCTTGCATGTAGTTAGTTGGATCCGGCGCTAGAAGAGCGTGATCTCGAATAAACTCCCTGTAAACGAACGGGAGCGGGGGACTAGGGAAGAGCGTAGTAATGAGAGACGGGGCGCCGTACCAGAACTTGAACTCGGGGAGGAGGCGGGTGGGCAGCGCGGGCCCGGCAGCGTCGAGCGCCTCCAGCTCCGGGTCGACCATGGGGGAGAGGAAGCCGATGAGGAGGTCGAGGAGGTAGATGCCGAGCCCGTAGGAGACGACGTAGAAGCCCTGCGCGTAGTAGACCCGCAGCGCAGAGACGGCCGCCGCCAGCAGCGTGCCCGCTCACCGCCCGGTCCAGGTAGTGCCGGAACGCCCAGGATGCCTCCGCGCGCCACCGCTCCGCCGCCGAGGACGGGGACGGGGACCCGTCTGCATCCTCCGCCGGATCGAGGAGCTCCAGATCTCCGCCAAGCAGCGCCGCCTCGGAGCGGTCTCCGATGTAGAGGCGGAGGTGGAGCCGGGTGGCACCTAGCTACCCGCACCGCCACATCCTCCATTGCCGCCACCGGCGCTGCTCGCTCCCCCTCCCTCACAGCCGCAACAACGCCATGCGGTTCGCCATCCTCCATCCTCGATTGGATTGGGGAACAATTAAATGGGGATTTTTCGTGGAGATGGGGATGGGGATTTTTCTTCCGTGGGGATGGGGACTGTGTGGACCAGAGAGGGACTGGGTTAGGGTAGGGTAGTGCCCAGACACGAAACGGAAATGGCACTCCTTTATCCCCGGTGAAAACGAAACCTCGACGCCTGCGGTAAGGCTGTTTACCACCTGCGCCCACGGCTTCATTCGCCAGCGGTAATGCGAGGCCCATTGGTGGCCTCATAGCCTAACATATCGCCGGCATTTACGTGCTCTATTTGCCAGCAATAATATAGGTATCTCCGGCATCTTCGATGCAAGGTCGCCGGCGGCAAGGTGAGGCTACCCTGGAAGGCCTTACCGCCGGCATCTTTAAATCGTACTCGCCGGCGGTAAAAAGTGCGGCTATAAGCTAATTCCTAGTAGTGATGTTTATACCAAAATTATACCACTTTTTGGCCATTTCAAATTACCAAAACTATATCCCAAACTATATTCCCTAAAAGAAAAGGAAAGCTAAAGATAGTTGATAATTGTTAGAGGGGTGACAATAATGCATTCACCGAAATCCGCAAATATGTATGCCTCATGTTTATACCAAAATTATACCACTTTTGGGCCGTTTCAAATTACCAAAATGTGACGCCCCGGAACCGGTACCATGAGGATTCCAGCGATCCCGCCGAAATCCACACGATATCGATTCAGAGACGCCCTCCGACACGACGTGCGCGACAAATCACACACGTGATGCCAGAGCAATTAACACGAGCGGTAACATTACAACAGGATTACAATAGAGCCCAAAAGAAACATATATTACAACAACGACTCCAACGAGTCAAGATACAAATATACAATACAAAGATCTGAATCATACAGAAGATCAAATACGTCCGAGTACGGACAAGATTCAAATTGGACTAAGAGTCCTGAAGATAACCAGCGGCGTCCATAACCCTGCCCAGGCCAAGCCGGAAGGGTAACCTTGCTAACGTCGTCTTCACGAACATATCTTCATACCTGCCCGGTTATATCCCGTAGAAGCAGCAATAAGTACGGGTTCGTACTTAACAAGACTTCAAGACGTATAAGCATTCGTCAACCAGTCGTCCTTTGTACTTGAGGCACGCAGGGGACTTAGAGGACGCAAGAGGAACGTCATAGGCAATATGGTGGGGTTAAGCGGCAGCGCGAAAGCACTAAAAACCTATAGAGACACTCTACAACATTCGTCTAATTAGAGAAGATGAGAGAGCGCATAAACTAACAGTTCTATACTCTGCAACATAACACAGCCGATGTGTTCCCCCTTCGCAAAGAAGTACGGGCAAAGGCACTCACACGGTTATCAAGTTTTAACCAGTTATTATTGAAGTTGTGCTAACTTACTACGCAAGTTATTATGATTGAAACAATAGGTGTAAGTTGTCTATGGTCGAGTCATACAACTCCAAGTCATCCATAACCGCGGACGCGTCTTATCGATAAGATTGTAACCCTGCAGGGGTGCCCAAATGTGCCCACACGCACGATCAACCCACTTAGGACAGGTGGATATCACGACACGCACTCTCCTTCACGACAACAATGTCCAGGAAGCCACCTAACTAAGTTAACCCGTATCGAAGTCCGGCCGTGCTCCGAAGCGGACTTAGCTGTTTGCGTCTACGGCTAAGAGGATCAGAGCCCACTAGAGGATGACCTCTTAACAATACGTACCGCATCCTACGAGCGTGCAAGAGACAACGGGGTTACAAGGCACTCACGGCTTCCCCAAAAGTAACATCATATTATCCGACCACAAAGAAACAAGCTTGCACGCCTGGGAGAAACAAAACAAACATCCAAACTAGTTGTGGCCACTGGACAAAGCTGTAGATTCCGGCAGTGGTCGAGGGGAGACCCGGTAAGCATACCCACGTGTGGTTAGAGCGCTCAGTCTTGGAACAGATAACAAGAACTCGGGGTCCTAAGATATTTAGGAAACACAAGTGAGCCGTCATAAAACGATCAGCTGACCCACCGATGCCTCCGCTAAACAAATTTCAACAACTAAAGTAACCATGATTCATCCCAACATATAACCGATAAGATAACAAAACGGTAACGAGATAAAACAGCACTAGCATGCACTACGACTCGCAAGGCAGACTCGATAACCAAACAATAGCTGTAGGAGGTGGTGGTGGCAATATGGGCTGCTTGAGGTAACAAGTGGAAAGGACACGTGACAAGAACGTAACTTAAGGATAGCATGAGGGAGAAGGCAAAATAAAATAGGTGAGCGACTCCTGCAGGGACAGGAGTATAGGGGAAATGCTTGCCTGTTAAAGCTTGCCGAGGAACATCCGGAGAACTTGGCGTAGCTCGCATCAACTCAATGGCCTATCCGTGAAGAAGCAAAGCACTGGAACAAACAGCGGATGCACAACTTACTACTACAGCAAAAGAATCGGCATGATGAAGATATGATATGCATGCATGGCATGGCAAACATGATGCGATGCAACTTATCCAATTTAAGCGGAACCGGAATTCCGACACACAATTATTAGGTTCAAGTTATTTATCTACCTCACATATTAAATGTTATTAGCATGGCATAAACATGGCATGGGTGCGCTACGCAAAATTAAATGGAACCGGGATAAGATAACAATCCCGCACAATTCCATATTTAATTAGGTGATTCGCTATTTACCCGAAACCACGAGATACACAATGCAATGCAACATGTATGATTGGTGCAACAAGTTATATACCACATTTATAAAATAGGTTGGTTAGGGTCGGGGTCTCACGGTATCGGAACAAGGATGGTCGCCGGTTTCGGGTTCGGAGAGGAAGAAGATGAAGCCGGGGTCTCGGACTTTGGATCCAAGAAGGAGAACTTGGGGTTCCGTCTTCGGCGTTGGTGGCGAACTTGAATTGGCGCCAACGGTTCCCGGGTCAAGGTGCACTTGGTTGTCGGCATCGGCGTACTCGGTTTCGTGGGGAAGAACTCAAAAGATCACTTGTTGCGCCGTGTCGACGTTAGGCACCACCTCTACAGAGCATCACCTCCACAGCACCATCATCGCAGCAACAACACGCACCAGATCACCACCACTTCGACACACCACCAGGTGAAACGCGGGCGGGAAAAACATGATGTAGAACTCGGAGCCGGGGACGACGGCCAGACGGACGCGGGGAAGTCGCAGCGCTGCAGGTCCTGCTTGAGGAAGAGAGGAAGCAGGGGTCGCATCAGTGGCGAGGACGTGCGCGTGAAGGAGCTCACGTTCGAGGTCGAGCAGGGAGGCAGGCACGCTGCAGCACAGAGGAGGTAGCGGCGGGCTTGGGGAGGAGCAGCTGCTGCTGAGGGAGGATGTCACGGCGGCGACCGCGTCCGGGGATTGGAGGGAGGAGGGCTCGCGCGGCCGGCACTGAAACGGACGAGGCGGCCGCGTCTGGTTACTGGGGACGCGATGGTGGCGGCCGGAGATAGAGCAGAGGGGGCGTGGCTGCGCGGCGAGGGGAAGCACGGGGAGGTGGCGGCCGGCGAGCAGAGCTCGGGGAGGGAGCGGAGAGAGGGCGTCGCGGGCAGGGACGCGAGCGAGGTCGCTCGACCGAGCAAGGGGAGCGAGGCCACGGGCTCGGGGAAGAGAGGAGCTCGCAGAGGAGCGAGCAGTGAGGCGACGGGGTCAGTCTCCTGCGGGGCCGAGAGAGAGAGGGGGGAGGACCCGATCGATTTTGGAAAAGAAGTGGAGGGGGCGGGCTCAAATAGCCAGGGGAGGGTTTGGTTAGGTTAGGGTTTCTGTGGGGAGGTCCAGGTGGGCCGCCGGCTGGGCCAAGAAGGTGGCCGGTTGGGCTCTGCCTTGGCCTGGCCGGTTGGGGAGGTCTGCCCCCCTTTTTTTTAATTTTAAAACAGTTTTCTTTTATTATTTACTGGTTGTTTTAAAACCATCTTAAAAATAGTTTTGATACTAGAAAAATACTTAAAAAATATAGTTTTAGTTTGGGGATGAAAAGGAGAGAATACTTTTGGCAATAAAAATAAATTTCAATAAAATAATTTTGGAATTAGAATATGCATGATGCCATGATGACTTGGAACGACACGGAAAAACAAGCAACGGCGAAAAACAAATCTATGGGGTTTTTCCGGGTTGTTACACAAAACTATATCCCAAACTATATTCCCTAAAAGAAAAGGAAAGCTAAAGATAGTTGATAATTGTTAGAGGGGTGACAATAATGCATTCAACGAAATCCGCAAACTATATTACGTGGCAAACTCGTTATTGCACATAAATAGAGGGGTGGCACTCTCCACCGACAGAGAGAGAGAGAGGGGTGGCCACGAAGAGAGAGAGGGGTGGCCACAAAGAGACGGGGAGGGATATACTGCCCGTTAGATCAGTTGATCAACGGTTCGTGGAGTCGATCTGTGTGACAACGGCTCAACCAATCAGGATAAGTTTGGGCTTCTGAGAGCATTTGAGTAGTACTAAGAATCCAATGGCACATAAATAGTAAATAGACTAAGGGATTCAAACAAAAGAATTAAAAAATTAAAAATGCGTGTTTTGTACAATATAATTCATATTGGGCACATCAAATTATTTGCAATTCAAATATACATGAGTGTGACAATTATGGCATCATTTAGACAAACTATGTTCTTGGGAAAGATGTTTTGCAAAGGGGTTTGAGTGGAAAACCATGCATCTTCATAGCTACACTAGTGATTCTGAGAAGTGGCAATTTGTGGTAAAACTTGATTTATATATGTTTGTTAAGGTTTTCTAGGTGGCAGGTTGCGTAGGAAGACTTCATGAGTAAGTGCCACTATGTTTTTATTTTTTTGGATTTTTTTTGCGCATGAAATGACTCAATTAGATATGTTAATCTCATTTGTTGACTCTCTGTCGACCAACTACTTGAGGGTAAAACTGAGTATATTGCACTTGCCAGTCTAAGTACTCGAGGGGAAAACTGAGTACAGATAAAATTTATGTATAAGGCCCGAGGTTATAACTGAGTACACCAAACGTCCCAGGGTTAGACTCGTGTCGCGGTGCACGCTGCAGCCGTGCATAGCGGACGCGTGTTGCGGTACATGCCACCTTCGTCTTTATAGATCCCTTTTTCTCTCCCTCGACGCACGTTCTCACTGCAACCGTCTCTCCTGTCCCATCATTTTCTCCACAACCGAAGAAAAAACCCGTAAGAAAACCGCCGGTGATGGAGAAGAATGAGATGCCCATTGTCGGCGCATCAGCCGCCGGCGCATCAGCCGCTGCCCCCGTCCAGGCCCCTGTCGCTGCTTCCAACGTAGCAGCCGGTGCATCAGCCGCCGGCGCATCGGCCGTCGCCATCGTCCAGGCCCCATCGCTTGGAACCCGTACGAACCAGTGCCGTACGTCGCGCCGGAGAACCCCTACGACACCAGCATCGTCGACGACGAGCCGGAGGTAACCCTTTGCTCCCTTGTTCTTATCACATTTCAATCCTTTTGTGTTAGATCTAGCGTTATTAGGGTTCGTCTGTTCCTAGTTCAATCCATTTGTGTTAGATCTTGCGTTATTAGGGTTCGTCTGTTCCTAGTTCAATCCTTTTGTGTTAGATCTTGCATTATTAGTGTTTGTGATTTGCTTTTGTTTAAGATTTGTGCCGATGATGATGAATATTTGGGCACAAATTGATTCAGGGTTTGGTTAGTAAACAATTGGTGTGTACAAATTTGTTGTGCATGATCTTTGGTTTATCGACTCAAATCCTGGATATAAGTGTGTCCAATGTAACTGAGGCTACCTCTTTTTTTCGAGCCCATATTATCATGCATGATCTTTGTTCACTCTCTGTTCCATCATCGTTGCAATTGACTCTGTGTTTTTTGCATGATCTTTGGTGCTACGTGACAGGTGCAGAGCAGCGACGACGAGTCCTTCCACACCAAGACTCGTCACGTCCTCAGGAGGCTGCAGTCCGGCCATTACGATGGCCCCTTTGCTCGAGGCATTTACAAGTGCCCCTTCTGCAACAGGAAACTCTGCACCACCGACTTAAATTGCCTGGTGAACCATGCTGAATCCATTGGCAGATGCGGCGCTAGAGTTGGAACGACCGTGAACGTGCATGCGTTCATGGCCAAACACAAAGCACTTGGGATTCACCTGCGCAACTTCCAAGCGAGTCACAGGCGCTACCTGGAGGTGTTGAACGTGCCTACTGCACTCTCTGTATGTGACTGCTCTATCTGTAGATCAGCTTAAATTCATGTAAAATGTAGCTTATGTTGTATCTATCGGTACTACTGTTGTATCTATCGTGAATATATCTATGCTGTGTTGGCTGATGTATGCAGCTTATCCTATATTTTCTCTAGATTTGTGCCCTAGATTTCCTACCTGATTGGGTAAAAATGAATGGCATTAAAAAACAGAAGGAGAAGCTGCTCTAGATGTGCTACCAATTTGGGCTATCAAATATGAATGAGATCGAGCGAGAGAGAGAAAAAAGGTACATTGAAAACTGCTAATCTGGCCGAAAGAGACAGAAACCACTCGTGCCCACGTCCCGGACCCACACGGCTCCACACGCTACGACCCCACACGCTACGGCCACACAAACACGGTCTCATCCTGTCCCACGCGGTTCCTTCCTACCAGCCCCACACGACGCGGCCCCACAAACGACACGACCCCACTCGTCAGCACGGAACGGTCAACTTAACGGATTCCTTCCGTCCGAGCTCCTTCTGCTGGTTTCAGACAAGGTCTTGGGGAAAACTGAGGAAAAACTAAGGAGCTGGGGAAAACTGAGAACAACTAAGGACCCGATGGCACGAAAATAGAAAACCCTTAAAACAATTACTAGTTAGGGTTTATTAGAAACTAGGGTTCTATTATTATTATTAGGTTCAAAAATAATAACTTGTTAATTAAAGAATGTTTGAGTTCACAATATTTAAGCTACAAAAATAATATTGACTTTTTATATTTTCTTGATTTATTATTATTTAAAGAAAATAGAGAATAACAATTTGCAAATTAGGGTTTTAGGAAATACTACTAGTATTTAAGTTAAATAAAAATATGATAAGGAAAACTAATCTTAATATTTTATTTAGTTATTGAATAGCTAATATTTAATTCTTTTGAAACTCCACTAATTATTGAATTCCAATTGGTTTTAAAACAAATGAAAAAGCATAATTTATGAAGTTAAAAATAAGTGAATTTTTTATTTTGACACACATTTTTATTTTATATTTTAAATAGAGTTTATTTTTGTGAGCATCTATATATATTATTTATATTTTCTGAGCAAGCATGAATTTTATTTATTTCTGCAAAGTTACAGTTATTTTCTAGAATTTTGAAATAAACTAAAATTCTAAATGTACCCGGCCTAAATCTAACCCTAGCCATTGACTAATGGGACTCCGGATGGCACCCGCCGGGTATGGAGGCGGGTATGCCACCTCCATACCCGCCCCGGCAACCTCTCCCCACCACCACCACCCGCCTCCATACCCGTTGGCGGTTCAGAAACTCCACCATACCCGCCCCGTGACGGGTACCCACGACCCGGTGGAGACCCGCGATGGTGCATAACAGTATAGCATAATTCATTGTATCCATTTAAAAGCTACACAATATTGTAGATACCAAGCAGATCTACAAGAAATGCACTAGATACAACACAATAGACATCAAATTCATCACAGATTCACAGTACAGAACTACAGATCATGACTTCATATTGCTTCAAAAAGGCAACGAATTCATGCATAGTAGACATCAAATCCATGCTTCAAAAAGCTCCCTACTGCTCCCGCAGCCACCGACGGAAAACCGGGTCGCTGCCCTACGGCCCCTGCTCCTTGGCCCTTGCAATGCCCCGGATGTCGACCACGAGGGGGGCACGCTGAGGAGGAAACCTAGCCGCACCCCTCTCCCCGGCGGCGACGTGACCGCGTGAGAGAGAGAGAGAGGAAAGGGTTGGGGACTTGTGGTCAGGACGCGCACACGCGAGGTGGGATGGGAAAATGGGAGCGGTCTGGGGAGTTGGGATTAGTGGGGTGGCCGGTAGGTGTCTTAGGGTTTCTTTAATCAATGAAAGGTGGGATCTACATGTTTGAGGCGGGTCTACGGGTTAAAGGGTATGGGTTTCACACTTCCATACCCGCCTCCGCCAGACCCGTTGGGTCAGATAATTTACCATTAAGAGACCCATGGGTTTTTTTTCTTCACCATACCCTCCTCCATTTGATGCGGGTACCCGTCGGGTTAACGGGTGACGGGTACCCATTGCCATCCGGAAATGGGACCTAGGTCCACGTTGGCTGCCAGGTGGGAGTGGACCAAGTCAAAAGTGTTGCGAGGCCCCATGTCCACGTCATCTCGCCAGAGAGAGCGCCGGCGAGCGACGACGACGAGGCTACAGGGCCTCAGAGACGTTGCTTTCAAGCGTGTTAGAACCAGAACTCAACGCTGAGCAAGCGAGCGTCAACGCCACCACTCAAACGTCACCGGAGCATCGCCGGTGAACTCGAATGCGGCGGCGAGCTCCGGCCAAAACGCAAACATAGGCTATAGATGATGCCGAGAAGGATTCGAGGGGTCCAGAGGTGCGCTGACTCACACTGAAGCGAATGGAGTGGTTGACGGAGGCATTAGCGGTCGGATACGGCGAGGAATTCGCCGATTCCGATGAGGTGCTGCAGAAGGGATCAACCAAATTGGACCAATTGAGGAAGCTCCTGACCGATTCCTTGCTCGAGAATGATCTGCAGGTGTAAGGGTATATTGCCCCTATGTGTGGTTTTGGTAATTAATGACAACCCCTATGGACTAATGTTTTCATTGAGTTTATATGAAGGAATATTCCATAGGTACTACTTGTACTCCATGTGTTGGATTCAAGTATGGATGCCATGAAGATAAAGATATACCTTGTGTATTGGCATCAAGATCATCGATTTGAAGATATATATGTGATATGATCAAGAAGAAGAAATGAAGATGGAGTTCTTATGTGGAACTCAATATTAGCCATGCTCTATCCTATGTGATAAGCAATGAATAACCAAGATCTTGAGAGCTTGATTCCAGGTGAAGAATTCTATACACCTCAAGATAGTATGATAGAGTATGAGAAGATGCAAGATGAAGTCGGGCAAGTTCAAGATGAGCATTCCAAGTGGATCACATGCTTGAAGCTTGCCGTCCATTTGGTGATAATGGACATGTGAAGATATGCATCAATGGAGCTTTCCCATCATGGTGTATGGGGGAGCATTTGTGAGTCTTCACGAAGCAACGATGATCAAGTAAGGCATTCCGGCTTGAGTGGAGCTTGAAGAGCTATCATCAAGATCAAGCGGGATGCGCAAGGCAAAGGTATGACCTTGCTTGCTTTTCCTTTTACAGTTCTCAAGGTGGATGTTGGGAGACCGGATTATAGGATAGATAGCCTCACTATCAAGAGGGGCTTTCGGTTGGGTAACTTGATCGCATCGTCTTAGGGAGCTCAATCCTTTGCATAATTTGCATATTCCCATTGCTTCTTGCTATTTCTCTGTGTGAGGTTCTTGAGCTTGTTGCTAGCTTTACAACAAGCCCAAGTTCATCGAAAACGGAATCCGCATGCATCTTCTATTGCGTTTTCGAGGTTGGGTGATTTTACCTGTTATTCATGATATAAGGTTCTACCTTTTATATTCATGATAAAATCCCCTCCTACAGATTCTTGTGTTTTCACTTTCTATTGGATAACATTTGTTGTTATCTTCCAAACAAAATTGGTTTCATTCGAATCGGAGTTCGGGAGCATTTGTTATTAAAGAAAAAGGGAAAAGAGTAAAAGAAGAAAAAGAAAAGAAAAAGGGGAGAGGCCACCGGCCGACCGACCGGCCTGCCGGCCCACTCACCGGCCCACCCGGCCGAGGCCGGCCCGGGCGCTGATGCCAGCCGGGCTCCCTACTGTGGTGGCCCCGGTTTTGATCCGGCCCAGGGCCCGGCTACCGCCGGCCTACTCGGCCTGCGCCCCGGCCTGACCGGGCGCCGCACTGCTGGGCCGCTTCTCCCCCTGCGCGGCCCACTCGCCCGCCCCGGCTGGGCCGCCTAGCCCGCTGCGCGGCCAGCCTCCCCATCCGGCCTCAGATCCGGTTCGGCCGGGCTGCTGACCGGCCAGTCCGGCTCCAGCCCCGGTCGGCCGGCAGGTTTGACCGGCTGGGCTGATTTTTATGTGCGATTTTCTGTGCTCTTTTTCCCCAACGGTTATTTTCTCTCCCATGCTATAAATAGCCCTTCTTCCACCTTGAGCAAGTTAGTTCTTCCCCTTTCTTCACCTCCATTGTTGCTATTTGAAGAACTACCTTCCCCCTTGATTCCTCCCATGATTCTTGTCCATTCTTGAGGATTTGAGAGAGGAGATCTAGATCTACAATCCCCACCAATCAATTTCTCCTCTAAGTGAGGGGAACCCTTTGGATCTAGATCTTGGAGTCTTTTGTTGACTTTCCCCATTGTTCTTCCTCTCCAATCTCATCCTAGCATTTGTTGTTTGGGTGGGATTTGAGTGTGAAGGATTTGAACACCTCTAGTGTTC
This sequence comes from Lolium rigidum, assembly GCF_022539505.1. NCBI lineage: Eukaryota > Viridiplantae > Streptophyta > Magnoliopsida > Poales > Poaceae > Lolium > Lolium rigidum. The sequence continues at coordinate 67,079,696 of NC_061510.1, read as the reverse complement.
TTGCTTTGCATCATTGCATAGTGTTGAGCTCTCCACCACGATTAGTTCGAGTGAGAGACCGTGAGCTTGTTACTCTTGGGGGGAGACCTCCTAGTTGGCTTGGCGGTTGGTGCTCCGGTGATCTCTTCAAGAAGATTGTGAAGAGGCCCGGGCTTCTCCTTCGTGGAACTTGTGAAGTGGTTGTGGAGCTTGCCATCTCCGGAGCGGAGGAAAAGCTAACCATAAGGAAAGGGCCATTATCCTTCGTGGGTGTGGTTCAGAGAATAGGGTGAGCCTTCGTGGCGCGGGGAATCCTTCGTGGACCTCCACTCCTCCAAACGTGACGTACCTTCTTGCAAAGGAAGGGAACACAGGAATACATCCTCGTTTCCGCGTGCCTCAATTATTTCTATACCCGAGCTCTCATTCCTTGTAATAGCCATCGTGCTTGAAGTACATATATCTTGCTATCACTTGTGCTACATATATCTTGTGCCTATCTTGCTTAGCTCTAGTTGTTATTGTTACACATAGTTGAGCCTAGCATATTTAGGGTTTGTGCTTGTAAACTAAACAATAGTTTAATTTCGCATTCTTACAAGACAAATCCGTAAGAGTTTTTAATTGCCTATTCACCCCCCCTCTAGGCGACATCTCGATCTTTCAATTGGTATCAGAGCAAGATCTCTCCTTGTTTAAGGCTTCACCGCCTTGAGAGTAAAGATGTCGGCTAGTAATTTAGTGCACAATGACACAATTATCTTTAATGGCACAAATTATCTTTTATGGAGAAATTGCTTGCTTTATAACCTTCGGACCTCGTGTCCAAATATAGAGCAATTTCTAGATGTAGGTTTTTCTCCTCCGATGGATTCTCAAAATCTATCTTTAGAGATGAGAAAAACTTACATCTTGAAGCTCAAGTATCTAATGAGCTTGTATGCTCTTTGAGACCAGATTTTCATAGGTTCTTGATATATATAAAGCGAAAATCGTCTCATGAGATGTGGATCAAGCTTAAGGAAATGTTTGGTGGATCCACTTCTCATTTGGTCGGTGGTGACTCCGAGGAGCTCTCTTCCCCTTCACATCATGAAGAGCTCCAAGTTGCTTCCACCTCCGGTCGTGATGAGTTATCATCTTCTTCCACTTCACCAACGTGTAGCAAGACACGAGGTAATGATATGGTGAGTGGTGAGGAAAATTGCAATATTGATATTGTGCTCAATAGTGATGATTCTTCATTTCTATCCCATTGCAATGCTTCATCTTTGGACTTAAACACATCTAGCATTGAAAATAATCTACATGCTTGTGTTGATAGTCCTTGCATAAATTGCTTACATAGATCTCATGATGATATGCTTACCTTGTCTTGTTCCCATAATCAAAATGCTTCTACTTCCTCTAGTACTTGTATTTCTACTAACCATGTAGAGGAAATCAAAGAGCTCGAGGCCCAAGTCCTTTCTTTGAAGAAAGACTTGGAAAAGCGTCATGAAGGGAAATTCGCACTTGACAAGATGCTAAGTGTGCAACAATCCCCCAATGACAAGAGTGGACTTGGATTCAACTCCAATAACAAGAACAAGTCCAAGAGCAAGAGCAACAAGAAGAAGGGCCAAGACAAAGTCAAGGATCCGGCCAAGTTGGTTTGCTTCAAGTGCAAGGTTGAAGGGCATCGTGTTAGATCATGCCCATTGAAGAAGAAGAAGCACTTGAGTGAGAAACAACAAGGGAAACGGCCACAAGGTCAAGGTCAAGCTCATGCTCGACCTCAAGTTGAAGATAGGCCACTTCCCAAGAAGAATCAAGATATTGTTCCCCAAGAGAAGAAATCAATAAAGAAGAGAAAGGGGAACACTTGCTACTTATGTCGTGAGAAGGGGCACTTTGCTTCTTCATGTTTAAGTGGTACCTTATCCAACCCTATCATTGATGATGATGATTATTCTCTTAGTAAGGATAAGGATGGCAATGTGTTTGCCAAGTTTGTTGGAACTCAAAGTGGTTTCAAGAAAAGAACCATTTGGGTCGCCAAGCCTATTGTGACTAACCTCTTAGGACCCAACTTGGTTGGGGACCAACAAGCTCAAACTTGATCAATAGGTGCATGTGAAGGTCATTGGAGACTTGGCTACTTCAAGAAGAATTAAGGGATCTTCATATATTATATTTTGACCAAGCCAAGTCGTATGGATTATCATCTATATCTTATATCCAATGTTCCTCCTTGCGGTAACTTATACTTCAACTCTTCATGTTTATTGTAAGTTACTTGCCCCTTTGAATGTTTGGTTTTGTATCAAATATGTGTTTGTATGTGTTGTATCTTACTTGCCTATCTTGTGTATTCAAGTATGCTTGTTTGACTCATCATATACTTGTGTATTGTTTTTGAGCCTAATGCATCTTGATGACATCTTATTTGGCTCTCTTTGAGTGATTAATGGAACATCCCATTTTGGGGGAGTGATATGCATTGTGCATCTCTCTTTCTCTAAAAATGTGTGTACATGGGTATCACCACTTAGTATTGATATTGCAAGATTATCTAGTCACTATGTGGTATGCCATACTCATGAGAAATTCAAATTCTAAATATACATTAATCATCTCTAGTTGAATTTTAGTTGCCTCTTGTTTAGAAGAAATGTTTTATCACATTATGGGGGAGTAATATGTTTTGTACATATCACAAGCCTAGAAAATGTGAACATATGAGGTTATGCCACTTAGAGTTGATGCTCTTAATTATCTTGTTCCTAGGTGACATGTTTGCTCAAACAAGCTCCACTTCTATTAAAAAGCTTTTATTGGCTCATCTTATGGATTCTTGTTTGAGTAAGAAATTCTTGGTATGGTTTTCCTCAAATACACATCTCTATATCTTATTTGAGACACCGTTTGCTTCAAATTATTCTAATCATTGCCGTGCGTGATTGTTTGACTAGTTGAAGCTATCAAGAATCTTCGATGGTGCATAGTGCTTTAATCCTATATACTTATCCTATGCCTTTTATTGTGAAGTTGATCCTTACTATCCTTGTTGATATACCACCGGAAGTTAATTCCAATATTCTCATTGTCTTTGACAATTGATAACCTTGTATGTGGTTGAATTTATGGATCACCTTCACCTTGGATTGCTTCTTATTGCCTTATTTTATTTCCAACAAATCCTTGTTGCTCCCATGTGTCTTCCTTGTCCTTTTGAAAAATCTTTTGATAAATTCTCTTGATTCATATCAAGTGTTTGTTTTGGAACATAAATATTTTCTTTACGGTACATTGTGCCATTGTGAAAAAGTGTAGAGGGTTTGATTTATTTGTTCGAACCTTGCTCTTTTGGGAGTTTTGCTATCTCATTCCTTCTTCTATGATTTATTTGTTGAATGAGATAAATCTTTGAGCATGTTTGCTTTATTTCATCCTTTATGCTCAATGGTTTCTTCTTAGTTCATTTGATTGAACTTTGTTGAACAAATCTTTTGTGATTTGCGTCTTTGATATAATTTGGACAACAAATTTGTTTGGTCACATCTTTACGGCTTCTTCAAATTCATTTGGTGTTTTGTCCAAAGTATATCTTTCTTGGATCTTTAAAGTCTTTATGCATGCTTATATGTAATTTGTTTATATTTGTAGCATGTTTGCTTTCCTTGATCCATTATATAGGGTATACTCCATCAAATCCTAAATGTCTAAGATGTGCATGAAATTCAAATTTCATCTAAATATGCACATATTTATATGGAGTGTGTCCTATATATTGTGGTTAGTCTAACCATGTTGGACCCAATGAGTTTGGGGACCAAGATGTACTTGAATGTTGTTTTAGGTACATTGGAGATGCAATGGAGGCTTGTCTCATCTATAAGGAAGGTGTTGTCACCATATGATAATTGGAGTCAAGCTAGGATGATCGATGAAATCTTATCTACTACATCATGCCATTGCTATCTTGATAACAAGTATCTTGTTCATGCATTCTCATATAGCATCCAACCTCTTGTAGGTTGTATCTTGGCATGAAATTATTTATTTCGAAAATATTGCGGTTATTGAAAATCCTTTTAAATAAAACTTCTTATTGTACATTTGAGTAATTTGAGAAGATGCATACCTTGGGGATATATAAAAATCATGTTTATGATTCACCTACCCAAATATGCCCTCTAGCAATTTGCTGCATATCAATCCCTCAAAGAACTCTTATGTGCAATTTTGATAAAGTTGCGAAATAAATCCCTATTTGTGATACTTGTTGCCTCTCTCAAAACATTCCAACTAGCTTTACTTCCCTTATTGTTAGTTGCGATGTTTTTGAGATTTAACTTGGTTGAAGTTCATTCATATACCATAAGTGAAAATTGGAGCCATAGGCTATATATGCTTCTTAAGCAAACATCATTTGGTATATTTTATGACTTCATCTTGGATATCTTGTCTTATCTATTTTGTTAACCTCTTGTGTGTGCATGTTTCTTTATGGATCATTTTGTCCACTTTAGAAACTCATATACATAAGAGTGTTAATCCATCACCTTGATATCCTTGTTCTTTGCCGACCATCTTTTATCCCTTTGTTTTTAGTGGTGTTGGTAAAGAAGATTTATGAGTGCTTGGTTTATTTGTTTTTCTTCATGCACTCATATCTCGTAATTGTTGGACTCAAGTTATTCTTGATAAGCATATTATCTTTATATTGGTTGTGTTCTAAATGATATAGAGGGAGTGAGGATTCCATGTTTATGCATATTGTATTCAAATGCAAACATTATAAATTATGCACGAACCTTGGGGAGCTTTGATACGTCTCCGACGTATCGATAATTTCTTATGTTCCATGCCACATTATTGATGATATCTACATGTTTTATGCATACTTTATGTCATTATTATGCGTTTTCCGGAACTAACCTATTGACGAGATGCCGAAGGGCCAGTTGTTGTTTTCTCGCTGTTTTTGGTTTCAGAAATCCTAGTAAGGAAATATTCTCGGAATCGGACGAAATCAATGCCCAGCATCCTATTTTTCCACGAAGCTTCCAGAACACCCGAGAGCCACCAGAGGGGAGCCCTGGTGGGCCCAGATGATAGGGCGGCGCGACCAGGGCCTGGGCCGCGCCCCCCTGTTGTGTCGTCGCCTCGTCGACCTTCCGACTCCGCCTCTTCGCCTATATAAAGGTCCCTGACCTAAAACATCGACACGAAAAAGCCACGGTACGAGAAACCTTCCAGAGCCGCCGCCATCGCGAAGCCAAGATCTGGGGGACAGGAGTCTCGTTCCGGCACGCCGCCGGGACGGGGAAGTGCCCCGGAAGGCTTCTCCATCAACACCACCGCCATCTTCACCAACGCTGCTTGTCTCCCATGAGGAGGGAGTAGTTCTCCATCGAGGCTCGGGGCTGTACCGGTAGCTATGTGGTTAATCTCTCTCCTATGTACTTCAATACAATAATCTCATGAGCTGCCTTACATGATTGAGATTCATATGATGATGCTTGTAATCTAGATGTCATTATGCTAGTCAAGTGGATTTTACTTATGTGATCTCCGGAGACTCCTTGTCCCACGTGTGTAAAGGTGACGAGTGTGTGCACCGTGTGGATCTCTTAGGCTATATTTCACAGAATACTTATTCACTGTTATGAATGGCATAGTGAAGTGCTTATTTATATCTCTTTATGATTGCAATGTGTTTTGTATCACAATATATTTGTGTGCTACTCTAGTGATGTTATTAAAGTAGTTTATTCCTCCTGACGGTGTAATGGTGACAGTGTGTGCATCGTGTAGTACTTGGCGTAGGCTATGATTGTGATCTCTTGTAGATTATGAAGTTAACTATTGCTATGATAGTATTGATGTGATCTATTCCTCCTTTCGTAGTGTGAAGGTGACGAGTGTGCATGCTATGTTAGTACTTGGTTTGGTTATGTTGATCTGTTATGCACTCTAAGGTTATTTAAATATGAACATTGAATATTGTGGAGCTTGTTAACTCCGGCATTGAGGGTTCGTGTAATCCTACACAGTTAGTGGTGTTCATCATCAAACAAGAGGGTGTAGAGTCTAGCATCTATTTATTTATTCTGTTATGTGATCAATGTTGAGAGTGTCCACTAGTGAAAGTATGATCCCTAGGCCTTGTTCCTAAATACTGCTATCGCTGCTTGTTTACTATTCTGTTACATGTTTACTTCCTGCAATCTTACTACCATCAACTGCACGCCAGCAAGCACTTTTCTGGCGTCGTTACTACTGCTCATATTCATTCATACCACTTGTATTTCACTATCTCTTCGCCGAACTAGTGCACCTATTAGGTGTGTTGGGGATACAAGAGACTTCTTTCTTTGTGGTTGCAGGGTTGCATGAGAGGGATATCTTTGACCTCTGATACGTCTCCGACGTATCGATAATTTCTTATGTTCCATGCCACATTATTGATGATATCTACATGTTTTATACACATTATATGTCGTATTTATGCATTTTCCGGCACTAACCTATTAACGAGATGCCGAAGAGCCGCTTGCTGTTTTCTGCTGTTTTTGGTTTCAGAAATCCTACAAAGGAAATATTCTCGGAATTGGACGAAATCAACGCCCAGGGGCCTATTTTGCCACGAGGCTTCCAGAAGACCGAAAGGGAAACGAAGTGAGGCGACGAGGCGGCGACACGCCAGGGCGGCGCGGCCCACCTCCTGGCCGCGCGGCCCTGTTGTGTGGGGCCCTCGTGGCCCCCTGACCTGCCCTTCCGCCTACTTAAATCCTCCGTCGCGAAACCCCCAGTACCGAGAGCCACGATACGGAAAACCTTACTGAGACGCCGCCGCCGCCAATCCCATCTCGGGGGATTCTGGAGATCGCCTCCGGCACCCTGCCGGAGAGGGGAATCATCTCCCGGAGGACTCTTCACCGCCATGGTCGCCTCCGGAGTGATGAGTGAGTAGTTCACCCCTGGATTATGGGTCCATAGCAGTAGCTAGATGGTTGTCTTCTCCTCATGTGCTTCATTGTCGGATCTTGTGAGCTGCCTAACATGATCAAGCTCATCTATCTGTAATGCTATATGTTGTGTTTGTCGGGATCCGATGGATAGAGAATACTATGTTATGTTGATTATCAATCTATTACCTATGTGTTGTTTATGATCTTGCATGCTCTCCGTTATTAGTAGAGGCTCTGGCCAAGTTTTTACTCTTAACTCCAAGAGGGAGTATTTATGCTCGATAGTGGGTTCATGCCTCCATTAAATGCGGGACAGGTGACGTAAAGTTCTAAGGTTGTGGATGTGCTTGTTGCCACTAGGGATAAAACATTGATGCTATGTCCGAGGATGTAGTTATTGATTACATTACGCACCATACTTAATGCAATTGTCTGTTGTTTGCAACTTAATACCGGAAGGGGTTCGGATGATAACCTGAAGGTGGACTTTTTAGGCATAGATGCATGTTGGATAGCGGTCTATGTACTTTGTCATAATGCCCAATTAAATCTCACAATACTCATCGTATCATGTATGTGCATTGTCATGCCCTCTCTATTTGTCAATTGCCCGACTGTAATTAGTTCACCCAACATGCTATTTATCTTATGGGAGAGACACCTCTAGTGAACTGTGGACCCCGGTCCATTCTTTTACATCGAATACAATTACTGCAATACTTGTTTTACTGTTTTCTGCAAACAATCATCATCCACACTATACATCTAATCCTTTGTTACAGCAAGCTGGTGAGATTGACAACCTCACTGTTTCGTTGGGGCAAAGTACTTTGGTTGTGTTGTGCAGGTTCCACGTTGGCGCCGGAATCCCTGGTGTTGCGCCGCACTACATCCCGCCGCCATCAACCTTCAACGTGCTTCTTGGCTCCTCCTGGTTCGATAAACCTTGGTTTCTTTCTCGAGGGAAAACTTGCTACCGTACGCATCATACCTTCCTCTTGGGGTTCCCAACGGACGTGTGCCTGTACACGCCATCAAGCATTTTTTCTGGCGCCGTTGCAGGGGAGATCAAGACACGCTGCAAGGGGAGTCTCCACAATCCAATCTCTTTACTTTGTTTTTGTCTTGCTTTACTTTATTTACTATTTTTGTTTGCTGCACTTAAACAAAACACAAAAAAATTAGTTGCTAGTTTTACTTTATTTACTTGTCTTGTTCTCCATATCAAAAACACAAAAAAATTAGTTACTTGCATTTACTTTATTTAGCTTGCTTTATTTACTACTCCTAAAATGGCTACCCCTGAAAATACTAAGTTGTGTGACTTCACAACCACAAATAATAATGATTTCTCATGCACACCTATTGCTCCACCTGCTACTACAGCAGAATTCTTTGAAATTAAACCTGCTTTACTGAATCTTGTTATGCGAGAGCAATTTTCCGGTGTTAGTTCCGATGATGTTGCTGCCCATCTCAATAATTTTGTTGAATTGTGTGAAATGCAAAAGTATAAAGATGTAGATGGTGACATTATAAAATTAAAATTGTTTCCTTTCTCATTAAGAGCAAGAGCTAAAGATTGGTTGCTATCTTCGCCTAAGAATAGTATTGATTCATGGACTAAATGCAAGGATGCTTTTATTGGTAGATATTATCCCCCTGCTAAAATTATATCTTTGAGGAGTAGCATAAGGAATTTTAAACAATTGGATAATGAGCATGTTGCACAAGCATGGGAAAGAATGAAATCTTTGGTTAAAAATTGCCCAACCCATGGATCGACTACTTGGATGATCATCCAAACCTTTTATGCAGGATCTGAACTTTTCATCGCGGAACCTATTGGATTCAGCTGCTGGAGGTACCTTTATGTCCATCACTCTTGGTGAAGCAACAAAGCTTCTTGATAATATGATGATTAATTACTCTGAATGGCACACGGAAAGAGCTCCACAAGGTAAGAAGGTAAATTCTGTCGAAGAAATCTCTTCCTTGAGTGATAAGATTGATGTTATTATGTCTATGCTTGTGAATGATAGGACTAATGTTGATCCTAATAATGTTCCATTAGCCTCATTGGTTGCTCAAGAATAACATGTTGATGTAAACTTCATTAAAAATAATAATTTCAACAACAATGCTTATCGGAACAATTCTAGTAATAACTATAGGCCATATCCTTATAATAATGGTAACGGTTATGGTAATTCTTATGGGAATTCTTACAACAATAATAGGAACACACCCCTGGACTTGAAGCTATGCTTAAAGAATTTATTAGTACACAAACTGCTTTTAACAAATCTGTTGAGGAAAAGCTCAATAAAATTGATATTCTTGCTTCTAAGGTTGATAGTCTTGCCTCTGATGTTGATCTTTTGAAATCGAAAGTTATGCCTAATAAGGATATTGAAAATAAAATTTTTACTACAGCAAATGCCATCCAAGTTAGAATTAATGAGAATATGAGATTGATGGCCGAATTGCATGCTAGGTGGGAAAGAGAAGAAAATGAAAAACTAGATAAAGAGAATAATGTAGCTAAAGTTTGGACTATTACCACCACTAGCAATGCTAATGCTCCACATGTTGCTGCACCTCTTACTAATAATGGTGAAAGAATTGGTGGTGGCAATGTTTCCACTTCTAATGTAAAGCCTGCAAAACTGCCTGAAATTGTTAAAACTGCTGAAACTGCCTGTAATAAAACTGCTGAAATTTTTTCCAACATTGGGGATGATGATCCCATTGCTGTAGATTATAATGGTTTGGATTTTGATGATTGCCACATATCTGAAGTTATAAAGTTCTTACAAAGACTTGCTAAGAGTCCCAATGCTACACTACAAGAAAAGTTGCCATGGCCGACGAAGTTGAAGTCGCGCCGTGGTTGCTTGTGTACCATGGCCGACGATTTTGGGTCCCTCCGTGGTGCATGTCAAAACTTTTTTTTCTCGTTTTTGAGGCCACCTAGCCCGACGAAAGCGGCCAAAACGTCGCGTATGGTGGCCCGGGACGTGGTGCATCTCGAAATCTCGGGTTCGCCGGCCGAGTCAACGCAAATCCGCACCGCCGAGGGATGTAGGGCCCGGATGGCAGCCTCTCCGGCATTGTTTTTTTCTCGATCGCGCCATCTCGTTCAACGTTCTCCGATCGAGCCGTTTACGATGCAGGATCATGGGTCCCGCATGTCATCCTCTATGAACCAAAATTCTTTCTATTCTTGGATTTTTTGACCCCCGATTTCGGCTACTTCCTTTTTCTTTTGATCCCTTGCCGCCTTGGAAACGTTGAGACCGCTCGCCGCTAAATGGGACCCGCATGTCATCCTCTATGTGCAATCAACTTTCTTTTCTTGGAGTTTTTTTGGCACCTCAAATTTGGTCACTTGCATTTTTATTTCGATCCCCTGCCGCCTCTCAAACGGTGATACCGCTGCTGCTAAATGGGACCCGCATGTCATCCTCTATGTACTATAAAACTTTCTTTTCTTGGAGTTTTTTTGGCACCTCAAATTTGGTCACTTACCTTTTTCTTTTGATCCCCGCCGCCTCTCAAACGGTGATACCGCTGCCGCTAAATGGGACCCGCATGTCATCCTCTATGTACTATAAAACTTTCTTTTCTTGGAGTTTTTTTTGGCACCTCATATTTGGTCACTTGCCTTTTTCTTTCGATCCCCTGCCGCCTCTCAAACGGTGATACCGCTGCTGCTAACTCGGGACCCGCATGTCATCCTCTATGTACTATAAAACTTTCTTTTCTTGAATTATTTTTGGCACCTCATATTTGGTCACTTACCTTTTTCTTTCGATCCCCTGCCGCCTCTCAAACGGTGATACCGCTGCTGCTAAATGGGACCCGCATGTCATCTTCTATGTACTATAAAACTTTCTTTTCTTGGAGTTTTTTTTGGCACCTCAAATTTGGTCACTTGCCTTTTTCTTTCGATCCCCTGCCGCCTCTCAAACGGTGATACCGCTGCCGCTAACTCGGGACCCGCATGTCATCCTCTATGTACTATAAAACTTTCTTTTCTTGAATTATTTTTGGCACCTCATATTTGGTCACTTACCTTTTTCTTTCGATCCCCCGCCGCCTCTCAAACGGTGATACCGCTGTCTGCTAAATGGGACCCGCATGTCATCCTCTATGTACTATAAAACTTTCTTTTCTTGGAGTTTTTTTTGGCACCTCAAATTTGGTCACTTGCCTTTTTCTTTCGATCCCCCGCCGCCTCTCAAACGGTGATACCGCTGTCTGCTAAATGGGACCCGCATGTCATCCTCTATGTACTATAAAACTTTCTTTTCTTGAATTATTTTTGGCTCCTCATATTTGGTCACTTGCCTTTTTCTTTCGATCTCATGCCACGTTTGAAACGTTGAGGAACCCGCCGGCTCATGGGACCCGCATGTCATCCTCTATGTGCTATAAATGTTTATTTTCTTTATTTTTTTTCACCCTCTGATTTTTGGCTATTTCCTTTTTCTTTTGATCCCCCGCCGCCTTGGAAACGTTGGGTAAGCTGCCGACTCATGGGACCCGCATGTCATCCTCTATGTACAATCAACTTTCTTTTTCTTTTGATCTCAAGCCGCATTTGAAACGTTGAGACCGCCGCTCGCTAAATGGGACCCGCATGTCATCCTCTACGTACAATAAAGTTTCTTTTCTTGGATTATCTTTGGCTCCCGATATTTTGTCACTTGCCTTTTTCTTTCGATCTCATGCCGCCTTTGAAACGTTGAGTAAGCTGCCGGCTCATTGGTCCCGCATGTCATCCTCTACGAACAATAAAAGTTTCCTTTCTTGGAGTTATTTTTTACCCCTATTTTCTGGCTATTTGCCTTTTTCTTTTGATCTCCTCGCCCTCTCGAAACGATGAGGACGCTGTTGGCAGGTCGGTCCCACATGTCATCCTCTATGAACAATAAAAGTTTCCTTTGATGGATTTATTTTGAACCCCTAATTAATTTCTCGGATATTTCCCCTGCCGCCTTGGAATCGTTGAGGATGCCGTCGCCTCATGGGTCCGATACGTCTCCGACGTATCGATAATTTCTTATGTTCTATGCCACATTATTGATGTTATCTACATGTTTTATGCACACTTTATGTCATATTCGTGCATTTTCCGGAACTAACCTATTAACAAGATGCCGAAGTGCCAGTTGTTGTTTTCTGCTGTTTTTGGTTTCAGAAATCCTAGTAAGGAAATATTCTCGGAATTGGACGAAATCAAAGCCCAGGGGCCTATTTTCTCAGAAGAGGGGCCACGGAGGGGCCACACCATAGGGCGGCGCGGCCCCCCCCCCTTGGCCGCGCGGCCCTGTGGTGTGGGGCCCCCGTGCCGCCTCTTGACCTGCCCTTCCGCCTATAAAAAGTCTCCGTGACGAAACCCCCGCATCGAGAGCCACGATACGGAAAACCCTACCGAGACGCCGCCGCCGCCGATCCCATCTCGGGGATCCAGAGATCGCTCTCCAGCACCCTGCCGGAGAGGGGAATCATCTCCTCGAGGACTCTACACCGCCATGGTCGCCTCCGGAGTGATGAGTGAGTAGTTCACCCCCGGACTATGGGTCCATAGCAGTAGCTAGATGGTTGTCTTCTCCTCATTGTGCTTCATTGTTGGATCTTGTGAGCTGCCTAACATGATCAAGATCATCTATCCGTACTTCTATATGTTGTGTTTGTCGGGATCCGATGGATAGAGAATACCATGTCATGTTAATTATCAAGTTATTATACATGTGTTGTTTATGATCTTGCATGCTCCCCGTTTCTAGTAGAGGCTCGGCCAAGTTTTTACTTTTAACTCCAAGAGGGAGTACTTATGCTCGATAGTGGGTTCATGCCCGCATTGACACTCGGGGAGTGACGAAACCCCTAAGGTTGTGTTGTGCCGTTGCCACTAGGGATAAAACATTGGCGCTATGTCCGAGGATGTAGTTGCTGATTACATTACGCACCATACTTAATGCAATTGTCTCGTTGTTAGCAACTTAATACCGGAGGGGGTTCGGATGATAACCCGAAGGTGGACTTTTTAGGCATAGATGCAGTTGGATGGCGGTCTATGTACTTTGTCGTAATGCCCAATTAAATCTCACTATACTTATCATGTCATGTATGTGCATTGTTATGCCCTCTCTATTTGTCAATTGCCCGACTGTAATTTGTTCACCCAACATGCTTTTATCTTATGGGAGAGACACCTCTAGTGAACTGTGGACCCCGGTCCATTCTTTAATACTGAAATACAAATCTGCTGCAATAGTTGTTTTTACTATTTTCTCTGCAAACAATCATCTTCCACACAATACGGTTAATCCTTTGTTACAGCAAGCCGGTGAGATTGACAACCTCACTGTTTCGTTGGGGCAAAGTACTTTGGTTGTGTTGTGCAGGTTCCACATTTGCGCCGAATCTCCGGTGTTGCGCCGCACTACATCCCGCCGCCATCAACCTTCAACGTGCTTCTTGGCTCCTCCCGGTTCGATAAACCTTGGTTTCTTTCTCGAGGGAAAACTTGCTCGCCGTGCGCATCATACCTTCCTCTTGGGGTTGCCCAACGAACGTGTGAAATACACGCCATCAAGCTCTTTTTCCGGCGCTCGTTGCCGGGGAGATCAAGACACGCTGCAAGGGAAGTCTCCACTTCTCAATCTCTTTACTTTGTTTTTGTCTTGCTTTATTTTATTTACTACTTTGTTTGCTGCACTTATATCAAAACACAAAAAAATTAGTTGCTAGCTTTACTTTATTTGCTATCTTGTTTGCTATATCAAAAACACAAAAAAATTAGTTACTTGTTTTACTTTACTTAATATCATGCATGTTTTTATTTCACTAGTTAAGCATAATGGAAAACAACAAAAATATGAGAGATCTTTATGAACTTTATCTTGAATTAGGACATGATGTGTTTGAAGAGAGAATTAAAAAACCCATGGAACTTTATATGCATGCTAATGGGAATGTTATTACTATGGATGCTTTGAACACCATTGTTGCTAATGCTATGGAAAATTCTAAGCTTGGGGAAGCCGGCTCTGATGAGCATGATCTTTTTAGTTCCCCAAGCATTGAGGAGAAAATTTTCTTTTATGATTACAATATGCCTCCTATATATGATGATAGCCACTTTGTTGAATTTGCTCCCACTACAACTAATAAAATTAATTATGCTTACGTGGAGAGTAATAATTTTATGCATGAGACTCATGATAAGAATGCTTTATGTGATAGTTCCATTGTTGAGTTTGCTCATGATGCTACTGAAAATTATTATGAGAGAGGAAAATATGGTTGTAGAAATTTTCATGTTACTAAAACACCTCTCTATGTGCTGAAATTTTTGAAGCTACACTTGTTTTATCTTCCTATGCTTGTTACTTTGCTCTTCATGAACTTGTTTATTTACAAGATTCCTATGCATAGGAAGCATTTTAGACTTAAATGTGTTTTGAATTTGCCTCTTGATGCTCTCTTTTGCTTCAACTACTATTTCTTGCGAGTGCATCATTAAAACTGCTGAGCCCATCTTAATGGCTATAAAGAAAGAACTTCTTGGGAGATAACCCATGTGTTATTTTACTACAGTATTTTTGTTTTATATTTGTGTCTTGGAAGTTGTTTAATACTGTAGCAACCTCTCCTTATCTTAGTTTTATGTTTTGTTGTGCCAAGTAAAGTCTTTGATAGAAAAGTAAGTACTAGATTTGGATTACTCGCGCAGTTCCGCATTTCTTTGCTGTCACGAATCTGGGTCTATCTCCCTGTAGGTAGCTCAGAAAATTACGCCAATTTACGAGCATGATCCTCAGATATGTACGCAACTTTCATTCAATTTGAGCATTTTGTTTGAGCAAGTCTGGTGGCCTAATAAAATCCATCTTTACGGACTGTTCTGTTTTGACAGATTCTGTCTTTTATTTCGCATTGCCTCTTTTGCTATGTTGGATGAATTTATTTGATCCACTAATGTCCAGTAGCTTTATGCAATGTACAGAAGTGTTAAGAATGATTGTGTCACCTCTGAACATGTGAATTTTTATTATGCACTAACCCTCTAATGAGTTGTTTCGAGTTTGGTGTGGAGGAAGTTTTCAAGGATCAAGAGAGGAGTATGATGCAATATGATCAAGGAGAGTGAAAGCTCTAAGCTTGGGGATGCCCCGTGGTTCACCCCTGCATATATTAAGAAGACTCAAGCTGTCTAAGCTTGGGGATGCCCAAGGCATCCCCTTCTTCATCGACAAATTATCGGGTTCCTCCCCGAAACTATATTTTTATTCGGCCACATCTTATGTACTTTACTTGGAGCGTCGGTTTGTTTTTGTTTTTTGTTTTGTTTGAATAAAATGGATCCTAGCATTCACTTTGTGGGAGAGAGACACGCTCCGCTGTTGCATATGGACAAATATGTCCTTAGGCTCTACTCATAGTATTCATGGCGAAGTTCTTCTTCGTTAAATTGTTATATGGTTGGAATTGGAAAAAGATACATGTAGTAAATTGCTATAATGTCTTGGATAATTTGATACTTGGCAATTGTTGTGCTCATGTTTAAGCTCTTGCATCATATACTTTGCACCCATTAATGAAGAAACACTTAGAGCTTGCTAATTTGGTTTGCATATTTGGTTTCTCTAGAGTCTAGATAACATCTAGTATTGAGTTTTGAACAACAAGGAAGACGGTATGGAGTCTTATAATGTTTACCATATGTCTTTTATGTGAGTTTTGCTGTACCGTTCATCCTCGTGTTTGTTTCAAATAACCTTGCTAGCCTAAAACCTTGTATCGAGAGGGAATACTTCTCATGCATCCAAAATCCTTGAGCCAACCACTATGACATTTGTGTCCACCATACCTACCTACTACATGGTATTTATCCGCCATTCCAAAGTAAATTGCTTGAGTGCTACCTTTAAAATTCCATCATTCACCTTTGCAATATATAGCTCATGGGACAAATAGCTTAAAAACTATTGTGGTATTGAATATGTACTTATGCACTTTATCTCTTATTAAGTTGCTTGTTGAGCGATAACCATGTTTCGGGGACGCCATCAACTATTCTTTGTTGGATATCATGTGAGTTGCTATGCATGTCCGTCTTGTCTGAAGTAAGAGAGATCTACCACCTTTATGGTTGGAGCATGCATATTGTTAGAGAAGAACTTTGGGCCGCTAACTAAAGCCATGATTCATGGTGGAAGTTTCAGTTTGGACACACATATCCTCAATCTCATATGAGAATAATAATTGTTGTCACATGCTTATGCATTAAAGAGGAGTCCATTATCTGTTGTCCATGTTGTCCCGGTATGGATGTCTAAGTTGAGAATAATCAAAAGCGAGAAATCCAAAATGCGAGCTTTCTCCTTAGACCTTTGTACAAGCGGCATGGAGGTACCCCATTGTGACACTTGGTTAAAACATGTGCATTGCAAAGATCCGGTAGTCCAAGCTAATTAGGACAAGGTGTGGGCACTATTAGTATATTATGCATGAGGCTTGCAACTTGTAAGATATAATTTTCATAACTCATATGCTTTATTACTACCGTTGACAAAATTGTTTCATGTTTTCAAAATAAAAGCTCTAGCACAAATATAGCAATCGATGCTTTCCTCTTTGAAGGACCATTCTCTTTACTTTTATGTTGAGTCAGTTCACCTATGTCTCTCCACCTCAAGAAGCAAACACTTGTGTGAACCGTGCATTGATTCTTACATGCTTGCATATTGTACTTGTTATATTACTCTATGTTGACAATTATCCATGAGATATACATGTTACAAGTTGAAAGCAACCGCTGAAACTTAATCTTCCTTTGTGTTGCTTCAATACCTTTACTTTGATTTATTGCTTTATGAGTTAACTCTTATGCAAGACTTATTAATACTTGTCTTGAAGTACTATTCATGAAAAGTCTTTGCTATATGATTCACCTGTTTACTCATGTCATTACCATTGTTTTGATCGCTGCATCCACTACATATGTTTACAAATAGTATGATCAAGGTTATGATGGCATATCACTTCAGAAATTATCTTTGTTATCGTTTTACCCGCTTCGGGACGAGCATAACTAAGCTTGGGGATGCTTGATACGTCTCCGACGTATCGATAATTTCTTATGTTCTATGCCACATTATTGATGTTATCTACATGTTTTATGCACACTTTATGTCATATTCGTGCATTTTCTCGGAACTAACCTATTAACAAGATGCCGAAGTGCCGTCTGTTTTCTCGCTGTTTTTGGTTTCGAAATCCTAGTAAGGAAATATTCTCGGAATTGGACGAAATCAAAGCCCAGGGGCCTATTTTCTCACGAAGCTTCCGAAGTCCGAAGGAGAGACGAAGAGGGGCCACGGAGGGGCCACACCATAGGGCGGCGCGGCTCCCCTTGGCCGCGCGGCCCCGTGGTGTGGGGCCCCCGTGCCGCCTCTTGACCTGCCCTTCCGCCTATAAAAAGTCTCCGTGACGAAACCCCCAGCACCGAGAGCCACGATACGGAAAACCTTACCGAGACGCCGCCGCCGCCGATCCCATCTCGGGGATCCAGAGATCGCCTCCGGCACCCTCGCCGGAGAGGGGAATCATCTCCCGGAGGACTCTACACCGCCATGGTCGCCTCCGGAGTGATGAGTGAGTAGTTCACCCCCGGACTATGGGTCCATAGCAGTAGCTAGATGGTTGTCTTCTCCTCATTGTGCTTCATTGTTGGATCTTGTGAGCTGCCTAACATGATCAAGATCATCTATCCGTAATTCTATATGTTGTGTTTGTCGGGATCCGATGGATAGAGAATACCATGTCATGTTAATTATCAAGTTATTATACATGTGTTGTTTATGATCTTGCATGCTCTCCGTTTCTAGTAGAGGCCCGGCCAAGTTTTTACTTTTAACTCCAAGAGGGAGTACTTATGCTCGATAGTGGGTTCATGCCTGCATTGACACCTGGGACAGTGACAGAAAGTTCTAAGGTTGTGTTGTGCTGTTGCCACTAGGGATAAAACATTGGCGCTATGTCCGAGGATGTAGTTGCTGATTACATTACGCACCATACTTAATGCAATTGTCTGTTGTTAGCAACTTAATACTGGAGGGGGTTCGGATGATAACCCGAAGGTGGACTTTTTAGGCATAGATGCAGTTGGATGGCGGTCTATGTACTTTGTCGTAATGCCCAATTAAATCTCACTATACTTATCATGTCATGTATGTGCATTGTTATGCCCTCTCTATTTGTCAATTGCCCGACCGTAATTTGTTCACCCAACATGCTTTTATCTTATGGGAGAGACACCTCTAGTGAACCGTGGACCCCGGTCCATTCTTTAATACTGAAATACAAATCTGCCGCAATACTTGTTTTTACTATTTTCTCTCGCAAACAATCATCTTCCACACAATACGGTTAATCCTTTGTTACAGCAAGCCGGTGAGATTGACAACCTCACTGTTTCGTTGGGGCAAAGTACTTTGGTTGTGTTGTGCAGGTTCCACGTTGGCGCCGGAATCTCCGGTGTTGCGCCGCACTACATCCCGCCGCCATCAACCTTCAACGTGCTTCTTGGCTCCTCCCGGTTCGATAAACCTTGGTTTCTTTCTCGAGGGAAAACTTGCTGCTGTGCGCATCATACCTTCCTCTTGGGGTTGCCCAACGAACGTGTGAAATACACGCCATCGGGGTCCCGCATGTCATCCTCTCAGTACGGTAAATGTTTATTTTCTTG
>NC_061510.1:67048296-67060894 GCF_022539505.1 Lolium rigidum | reverse complement strand
GGGGTGATTTGCCCCACTTAATAGTTAGGGGGGGTTAGTGTCCCTAACCCTATACTTATGGGGGTTATGTGGACTTTTTTCAGCATTAAATAATATATTTTAGATGAGTTGGAGGAGAGAGAAGAGGAGAGAGAAGAGAGGTGGGCTACTATGCAATAGCCAGCTCTTGCACGTGCTCCTAGGCACTTTGTGAGAGTGAAAGGTGGGCCATATGTTAGTAAAGTGTTTCATTCTTATAGCCAACTATTATACATATTAGCTATATGATGACTACAAATGATATGGCATCTTGTTATAGCCAGCAGTTGGCTATACTATTGGAATTGCTCTTAGAGCCCGGTTTATTGAACCTTTGAATTCCGTCCATACATTTGATTTATTGAAGGCGACGAGAATATTTTAAATCATACAACTGCTTTTGTAAAGAGCTTTTTGGGCTGATTGAGCTTTCACTAGTCTCTCTAGAAGTCTAGATGTACTTTTGCCTCATGTGTTGTCCTTGAACAAAAGCAAGCTTTAATTGAACCTTTCACTTCATAGGAGTGCATTTTTCGTGGATGGCTTTAAATCTTGGTCATCTAGATCTACTACTAGGTGAGCTAAGGTCTAGCCTTAACTGGTTGTGCCTGACAATGACCTTGTTGGAGACACTGTTTTGAGAGCGGGGGCTATCTTCAGGGTGAAAACCTAAGATTTTTGATCGGGCGACGACGGTGTTAGAGCACTGTCCCCTTCTTGAAGGTGTCGTTTTTTGAGAGTCTGCATTTCAGGTGTTTTCTTGGCGGTGGATATATTGCTATTGTTAGGCCCGAGATACTGTAGCGGGACTTTTGTTTCTTAGTTTTCTTTTCTTGGCCGTGTGCATCTGTAGTGCCATTAGAGTGGTGCGTTGTTGCAGAGACTGGGTGTAATTGATATCTTTTGATATTAATATACTCCTTTTATCGAAAAAAAGGTGAGCTAAGAGTCCATTCAAGAATGGATGTGTGCATCAAACGATGAAGAGGCGGGTTGGTCATCTCCTCCTTTCCGAGAAAACAGAAAGGCTCGTTTGAGCAATTGATTCACTTCAAAACAAACTCAAGTAGGTTGTTGTTCTTAGAGATTGTAGTCTAGAAGGTTCAATCCTCTCAATCTTGCGAGAAGCTCTTGAAAGGGTGTGGAGGATAGGGTTCCACTTCCACCTCCTCAAGAAGCGAATAAAGGAGTAAATGACTCCGGCTCCAAGAATTTTGTGATGGCTTTCTTCGACATGTGATTGAATCCATTCGCGTTTTCGGTATTTAAATTTTATTTTCATCTATATGTGCCTTAGGTGGGATTGTGGGATCATTTAACACAGACCCAAATACGTTCAAGAATCGTAAGCTTATCTGACTTCATGTGAGTTTTTTTTTCTATTACTTTGTCCATGGCAGGGTATCAACTAGTAGTATATAAACATAAGAGAGGTTTGCTCCAGTACAACCCCTCCCCCATACTCAACCAAACTCAATCGGTGATATGTAGGTTCATGTCCAAACCCAAATCCAAAACCTGGTATCCTCGGGTATAGACATACCACCGTCGCAAAATAGTCCGACGCGGGCGCCGTAAGACAGTCCGGCGTGGACACCGCAAGACAGTCCGGCTAGTCTCATTTCCAATGCGACGGGTAGTCTGTCCAAATTGCCCCATACTGTCCGGGGCGGACTGACCGACAGTTCATCGCGCTGCCATGCCACCTAGTCTGCACGCCACCCCTACCCTGCCGGCACGCACCTACGAGGCATTGGCGAGGCTCGTGTCACCCAACGCCGCCTTGCAGTGCCTCGTGGTCGGCTAGCACCGCCTTGTCGTCCTTTCCGCCCGGCGGCCACGACCACCACCGCGCGAAAGAGTCCCACCAATGATGCATGTACTTACATAATCATATCTATACTATGCAACAGATGCATATAATTTACTTGGGCCATATAGATTTTGTTATATATCCATTTAATATTAACCGAGTCGATCCTCCCCTCCGTTTGTTTTAGCAACTTATCCTAAGGTCTCTTCGCCAAGAACTCTCCGGCAACGACAGAGGAACTAACCTGCCTGCAGTGGCGGGGCGGCTTTTTTTTTAAACAATAAGACCTGGACGATTATCCCTACCCTCGGTAGCTTACGAGTTTACGTCCATCCCTGGTCGGGTACAGTTTCCTTTATTTTTATCCCTTGTAGCCGTTACCCGAATTCGCGCAAGTGTGTCCACACCCCCCCCTGACTTGACGAGGAATCCATTCTCGCGAACAAACACACCCCCTACACACACCTAGGAGCACCCCTTCCTGCATATCCATACAAGACCTGAGTAGGCGGGTCGAGGTCCTACGAGGTACCCACTACTCGGAGTACCCTCCCACCAAAAAAAGATGTGTGGTTCGGTGGTTCGACCAGAAATGCTATGCTTACGCACAAGACTACCCCTCTTCCCGAAAGCTTCGCGGGGACCTTTACTACTTTACGACGACGGGGGACCGCTGATGACCCACAAGTATAGGGGATCGCAACAGTCTTCGAGGGAAGTATTACCCAATTTATTGATTCGACGCAAGGGGAGACAAAGAATACTTGAAAGCCTTAACATCGGAGTTGTCAATTCAGCTGCACCTAGAAACAGACTTGCTCGCAAGAGTTTATCAGTAGTAACAGTTTTATAGCAGTAGCAGTAGTGAAATAACAGCAGCAGAGTAACAAAGACAGCAGTAGTGATTTTAGTAAACAACAGGATTAAAATACTGTAGGCACGGGGACGGATGACGGGCGTTGCATGGATGAGAGAAACTCATGTAACAATCATAGCAGGACATTTGCAGATAATAATAAAACGGTATCCAAGTACTAATCAATCAATAGGCATGTGTTCCAATTATAGTCGTACGTGCTCGCAATGAGAAACTTGCACAACATCTTTTGTCCTACCAGCCGGTGGCAGCCGGGCCTCAAGGGAAACTACTCTGGATATTAAGGTACTCCTTTTAATAGAGTATCGGAGCAAAGCATTAACACTCCGTGAACACATGTGATCCTCACGTCGCTACCATTCCCTCCGGTTATCCCGATTTCGTCACTTCGGGGCCATTGGTTCCGGACAGCGACATGTGTATACAACTTGCGGGTAAGATCATAAACAACGAATATCTTCATGAATCAATAACATGTTCAGATCTGAGATCATGGCACTCGGGCCCTAGTGACAAGCATTAAGCATAACAAGTTGCAACAATATCATAAAAGTAACATCTACGGATACTAGGCACTATGCCCTAACAATCTTATGCTATTACATGACCAATCTCATCCAATCCCTACCATCCCCTTCGGCCTACAGCGGGGGAATTACTCACACATGGATGGGGGAAACATGGCTGGTTGATGGAGAGGCGTTGGCGGTGATGGCGGTGATGATCTCCTCCAATTCCCCATCCCGGCGGAGTGCCAGAACGGAGACTTCTGGCTCCCGCGACGGAGTTTCGCGATGTGGCGGCGTTACGGAGGGTTTACGGCGACTTCGACTTCTCCCCGTGCGTTTTTAGGTCGAGGCGAATAAGTAGTCCGAAGGGGGCGTCGGAGGCCAGCCGAGGGGCCACACCATAGGGCCGCGCGGGCCCCCCCTAGGCCGCGCCGCCTTGTGGTGTGGGGCCCTCGGGCCTCCACTTGAATTGTCCTTCTGGCTCCGTCAGTATTCTGGGAAAATAGGCCCTTTCGTCAAAATCCCGAGGTTTTTCCTGAAAGTTGGATTTCGCACAAAAACGAGACACCGAACAGGTTCTCGCTGAAAACGAGCGTTAGTCCGTGTTAGTTGCATCCAAAATACACAAATTAGAGGCAAAACAATAGCAAAAGTGTTCGGGAAAGTAGATACGTTTTGGACGTATCAACTCCCCCAAGCTTAGCTTCTTGCTTGTCCTCAAGCAATTCGATTAACAACTGAGCGATAAAAGAACTTTCACGAACACATTTGCTCATATGATGTATATATTCTCATGATATGGCTAATACTTAAGCAGTTCATAATAAGATACATGCAAGTAAGACCATCTAACAGCTATGTCAATCATGAAGAGGTACCAACAATTAATAATAAGCATCATGAATCATGTATATAAGCGAGATTGCAATGTTCATAAGAGAGTATGATAAAGTGGTATCTCGCTTGTTCGTATTTGATTGGAAAAACATAAATGCCGGGCACCTCCGGAGTTCATAGAAAGACTAGAAGTAGTGATTGTCAAAGATAAAAGCATCAAAGTTATACCACAATCAATCATATTTCGAGACAAGCACATTATACTAAGAATGACGAGTTGTGCTCTCAAGAAAGTGCTCAAAGAAAGGATGGAGACACAACATAAAAGTAAAAGATTGACCCTTCGCGAGAGGGAGCGAGGGATTAACATGCGCTAGAGCTTTTCATTTGTAAAGCATGAGTAAAATTATTTTGAGAGGTGTTTGTTGTTGTCAACGAATGGTAATGGGTACACCAACTACCTCGCCAACCGGACTTTCAAGAGCGGCTCCCATGAATTATTTGCATTTTTATGTGGCACTCCTTCCAACCTTTCTTACACAAACCATGGCTAACCGAATCCTTGGGTGCACTGCCAACAATCACATATCATGAAGGAGTGCCTTTTTAGTTTAGTTTTATCATGATGATGACACTCCCCCAACGTTTGCTTGCACAAGCCATGGTTAACCGAATCCTTCGGGTGCCGTCCAACAATCACAAACCATGGAGGAGTGTCTATTTAAGTTAATTAATTCGGGATCTGGGAATCCCATTGCCGGCTCTTTTTGCAAAATTATTGGATAAACGGATGTGCCACTAGTCCATATGAGGGTCCGTCAAAAGTAAATGACAAGGTTGAAAGCTAAACACCACATACTTCCTCATGAGCTATGAAACATTAACACAAATTGAGAAGCATTTTGAAGGTTTTAAAGGTAGCGCATGAGAATTTACTTGGAATGGTTTGAAATGCCATGCATAGGTATTTATGGTGGACACTCTGGAATAACTTGGTTTTCATGTGTTTGGAGGCACGAGCAGCGTTCCCGCTTAGTGCAAGTGAAGGCTAGAAAAAGACTAGGGAGCGACAAATCAAGAGAGCAGTAACTGTCATAATCATGCTTGTGGCAAAATAAATTAACTGAGGCATAAAAGTGATACAAGAACTCTCAAGCAATGTAAATCATGGAGGCTTAATTGACTTTTGTTCAGTCATATGCATGCGTGAGCATGTGCCAAGTCGATATAAATGAATTATTCAGAGGAGGATACCACAATGCCATACTTACTTATGAATAAAACAATGCAAGCAAACATTCATGACATGCTACTCATATTAATAAATTGGAGCTAATCATGAGAGATCATGAACTACTAGACTTTCTTAAATGACATATACCTCACATGAACCAACTAAGCATGCTCACATGGATGAGTATATGTACAAAAATGAAAACAAATAGAGTTCATACCAGCCTCTCACCACAATCAGATTGTCGTAGATCGTCATTATTGCCTTTTCACTTGTGTAGCTTGGATAATATGAAATGAAAACCACGCTCCAGCCACCGAAGACCATTGAACTCATGATGAACTTTACAAACCAAAGAAGAACAGCAAATATTTTTGGTGTTTTCGAATTTGAGAATAAGAACAAAAGGAAACAAGCAAACAAAGCAAAATCTTTTGGGTTTTCTTATAGCAAACTAGCAATAGCAAATAAAGCGAAACAAATGCAAGAAACCAAGATAAACAAATGATGAAGAGAAACAACAGAAATATTTTTGGTCTTTTTGTGTTTTAGGAAAGAAACAAAGTGAAAGCAAGAAATAGCAAACTAAAAGAAACACGAGAAAAGTGAGATGGCGGAAATCTGCCAAAACCTAACAACGAGTACAGAAATCGATTTTTACAAAAATCTTACGTTGCTCAGCTCGAAAAGTGTTCAACTAATGAAAGTTAGATAACAACCTGGGGAACATGCGCAAAAATTGGCAGCTCAAAATAACGTTCTGGCTGTGCGCACGAATTTTTACGGTAACAGTCCAGAATCTGTTTTCAGGCAGCACTTCCCCAAATATCATCTCCCTCTCATTAGAAAACCACTCAAAGAGACTAAACAAGTATGTACAAGTATCCAGCAACCATAATATGCAAAGAATGAGTGATGCCGGTATACCTCCCCCCAAGCTTAGGCTTTTGTCCTAAGTGGAGCTCAACCCCATCGAGGGTCTGGGTTCCACGCCGGTGGATAATACATGGAGTAGTCGTAATAAGGTACCGATGCAGAAGAAAAACGTGGAGGCTCCTCATGCCCAATGTGTTGATGCGAAGAGCTTGCTGCATCTGACGACGAGTCGAGGTGTTCCTCGACCTCATCCGTGTTGTCTCGTGCACGATGGCTTCCTCCCTCGATGTATGCATTAACTGCACTTTCCGTGACTGACCAATCCTCCCTGGAATCAAGGTTAAACAGAGAAGGTGCAGGCAATCCTACTAATTTTTCAACTTTCTTAGTCCTTGTCCAAGATTTCTTGTAAAATGTTATTCTATAAGACAGGTTCCCTAAATTAGACGAATTAGAAAGAAATTCATGCTTAATCATGGAAGCTATGTCAAGTTTCTCCATGGGGAGCTGAAAATCAAGACGGTGATGTCCTACATTATGCATAGCTAATAAGCGAGAGGCGATGAGACCCCCACAAATTCCTCCCCTCTCACGGTTAGTAGCAAGTCTGTTGGCTATTAAAGCTCCCAAGTTATAAGTCCTATTACCTTGTAATGCAGCAGCTAGAAAGGCTAGATCAGGGATAGTTAATTTACCTCCATTCTTCCTCGATAGAATGCACTTGGTAATGAAATAAGCGAAGTAACGAATAGCTGGGAAATGAATACTACTGATTTTACCATCATCCTCTGAGAAACTTCTTCCATGACAAATCATCTTGAAGAGGTCCAAGTGAAACTTCTTCCATGACAAATCCTTTAAAATTTCATTCTTTACCTTTGCAATATATAGCTCATGGGACAAATAGCTTAAAAACTATTGTGGTATTGAATATGTACTTATGCACTTTATCTCTTATTAAGTTGCTTGTTGTGCGATAACCATGTTCCTGGGGACGCCATCAACTACTCTTTGTTGAATATCATGTGAGTTGCTATGCATGTCCGTCTTGTCTGAAGTAAGGAAGATCTACCACTTTAATGGTTAGAGCATGCATATTGTTAGAGAAGAACATTGGGCCGCTAACTAAAGCCATGAATCATGGTGGAAGTTTCAGTTTTGGACATATATCCTCAATCTCATATGAGAACATTAATTATTGCTACATGCTTATGCATCAAAGAGGAGTCCATTATCTGTTGTCCATGTTGTCCCGGTATGGATGTCTAAGTTGAGAATAATCAAAAGCGAGAAATCCAAAATGCGAGCTTTCTCCTTAGACCTTTGTACAGGCGGCATGGAGGTACCCCTTTGTGACACTTGGTTAAAACATGTGTATTGCGATGATCCCGGTAGTCCAAGCTAATTTGGACAAGGTGCGGGCACTACTAGTATACTATGCATGAGGCTTGCAACTTGTAAGATATAATTTACATGATACATATGCTTTATTACTACCGTTGACAAAATTGTTTCTTGTTTTCAAAATAAAAGCTCTAGCACAAATATAGCAATCGATGCTTTCCTCTGTGAAGGACCTTTCTTTTACTTTTATGTTGAGTCAGTTCACCTATTTCTCTCCACCTCAAGAAGCAAACGCTTGTGTGAACTGTGCATTGATTCGTACATACTTGCATATTGCACTTGTTATATTTCTCTATGTTGACAATTATCCATGAGATACACATGTTACAAGTTGAAAGCAACCGCTGAAACTTAATCTTCCTTTGTGTTGCTTCAATACCTTTACTTTGATTTATTGCTTTATGAGTTAACTCTTATGCAAGACTTATTGATGCTTGTCTTTAAGTACTATTCATGAAAAGTCTTTGCTTTATGATTCATTTGTTTACTCATGTCATTACCATTGTTTTGATCGCTGCATTCATTACATATGCTTACAATAGTATGATCAAGGTTATGATGGCATGTCACTCCAGAAATTATCCGTGTTATCGTTTACACCGCTCGGGACGAGCAAGAACTAAGCTTGGGGATGCTGATACGTCTCCGACGTATCGATAATTTCTTATGTTCCATGCCACATTATTGATGATATATATATGTTTTATACACATTATATGTCGTATTTACGCATTTTCCGGCACTAACCTATTAACGAGATGCCGAAGAGCCGATTCTTTGTTCTACTGCTGTTTTTGGTTTCGAAATCCTACAAAGGAAATATTCTCGGAATTGGACGAAATCAACGCCCGGGGGCCTATTTTGCCACGAAGCTTCCAGAAGACCGAAGAGAAGACGAAGTGGGGCCACGGGCGCCGCCACACTAGGGCGGCGCGGCCCAGGAGGGGCCCGCGCGGCCCTGCTATGTGGGGCCCCCGTGACCCCTCCGACTCCGCCCTTCCGCCTACTTAAGGTCTTCGTCGGGAAACCCCCAGTACCGAGAGCCACGATACGGAAAACCTTACTGAGACGCCGCCGCCGGCAATCCCATCTCGGGGGATTCTGGAGATCACCTCCGGCACCCTGCCGGAGAGGGGAATCATCTCCCGGAGGACTCTTCACCGCCATGGTCGCCTCCGGAGTGATGATTGAGTAGTTCACCCCTGGACTATGGGTCCATAGCAGTAGCTAGATGGTTGTCTTCTCCTCATGTGCTTCATTGTCGGATCTTGTGAGCTGCCTAACATGATCAAGATCATCTATCCGTAATTCTATATGTTGTGTTTGTCGGGATCCGATGGATAGAGAATACTATGTTATGTTGATTATCAATCTATTACCTATGTGTTGTTTATGATCTTGCATGCTCTCCGTTATTAGTAGAGGCTCTGGCCAAGTTTTGCTCTTAACTCCAAGAGGGAGTATTTATGCTCGATAGTGGGTTCATGCCTCCATTAAATCTGGGACAGTGACAGAAAGTTCTAAGGTTGTGGATGTGCTGTTGCCACTAGGGATAAAACATTGATGCTATGTCCGAGGATGTAGTTATTAATTACATTACGCACCATACTTAATGCAATTGTCTGTTGTTTTGCAACTTAATACTGGAAGGGGTTCGGATGATAACCTGAAGGTGGACTTTTTAGGCATAGATGCATGCTGGATAGCGGTCTATGTACTTTGTCGTAATGCCCAATTAAATCTCACAATATTCATCATATCATGTATGTGCATTGTCATGCTCTCTTTATTTGTCAATTGCCCGATTGTAATTTGTTCACCCAACATGCTATTTATCTTATGGGAGAGACACCTCTAGTGAACTGTGGACCCCGGTCCATTCTTTTACATTGAATACAATCTACTGCAATACTTGTTCTACTGTTTTCTGCAAACAATCATCATCCACTCTATACATCTAATCCTTTGTTACAGCAAGCAGGTGAGATTGACAACCTCACTGTTTCGTTGGGGCAAAGTACTTTGGTTGTGTTGTGCAGGTTACACGTTGGCGCCGGAATCTCTGGTGTTGCGCCGCACTACATCCTGCCGCCATCAACCTTCGACGTGCTTCTTGGCTCCTCCTGGTTCGATAAACCTTGGTTTCTTTCTGAGGGAAAACTTGCCGATGTACGCATCACACCTTCCTCTTGGGGTTCTCAACGGACGCATGCTGTACGCGTATCAATCTCTTGATCATCCAAAGTCAAAGAAAAATAAAATGGAAGAGAAATTATAAAAATCAATTCCACACACACATATGGCCTATGCCATTTTTGCAAAACATTAACCTAGACCAATTTGGTTTGCACCATTAGTTGTAAATGGATACTAAACACTTTTTAACACTTTTGGAAACAATCAAACTCAATTCAAATCAAATTTGAATCAAAATTGTGCTCACATATGATTATGGTCATGTGAGACTTTTTCAGCATGATACCCACTTTGAGCCCCTGGTTTTTGACTTTTCTTTTCTACACTTGGCCAACTCTTTGCACCTCTTCCAAGACAACATCAAGGACAACAACTTTGCCAAAGACCCTCAACTCAAACTCTGTCTCAACTTCAAATGACAAGCAAGCAAAGTGGAGACTTTTTAACATATGTAAGATCACATGCAAGATGTGATTTTGCAAATCAACACCATTTTGACCACCACCACCCCCATTCTACTTCTCTTATTATATGATTACACTCCACCAAAAATATTTTCAAAATTTGAAATTAATTTTCTTGCGGGCATTACAACAAACACCTTGCAGGCAGAGTAAAGATTGTTGCCCATACTGATTTTTCACCTTGGACTTGGTCCAACTCTGGCCACCCCTGCACTTCTGGAGCCTCCACTCACCTCACTGCATCCTCTCACTCACCTGCCCAGCACTGGAGAGGCTCAACTTGGCCAGAACATGCCATGCCGTGGCATGGCACGCCACTCACCTGCTCACTCCCTCTCTGGTCACTTCCAGCAAGCCTCACCATGTCAGTCACTCTCCTCTCACTCACCTGAGCCTGACCAGACCAAGCCACGACCAAGTCTCGCACCGCAACAGGCAGAAATCGTCGTGCCCAGTGGCGCCCAGACATGCCCATGCACGCGCCAGAGCGCGCATGGCGCCAACTCTGGACGTGCCAGAGCGTCAGCCGTCCCGTGCCCTCGCGTCACCTCTGCTCTCTCTCTCACCGCCAGTCGAAGTGATACGTCTCCGACGTATCGATAATTTCTTATGTTCTATGCCATATTATTGATGATACCTACATGTTTTATGCACACTTTATGTCATATTCGTGCATTTTCTGGAACTAACCTATTAACAAGATGCCGAAGTGCCGATTCGTTGTTTTCTGCTGTTTTTGGTTTCGAAATCCTAGTAACGAAATATTCTCGGAGTTGGACGAAATAAAAGCCCAGGGGCCTATTTTCTCACGAAGCTTCCAGAAGTCCGAAGGAGAGACGAAGAGGGGCCACGGAGGGGCCACACTATAGGGCGGCGCGGCCCCCCTGGCCGCGCGGCC
The DNA here is from genome assembly GCF_022539505.1 of Lolium rigidum. NCBI lineage: Eukaryota > Viridiplantae > Streptophyta > Magnoliopsida > Poales > Poaceae > Lolium > Lolium rigidum. The sequence goes on along the minus strand of NC_061510.1, from coordinate 67,049,768 downwards.
CGTGGTGTGGGCCCCCGTGCCGCCTCTTGACCTACCCTTCCGCCTACAAATAGCCTCCGTGACGAAACCCCCGGTACCGAGAGCCACGATACGGAAAACCTTGCGAGATGCCGTCGCCGCCGATCCCATCTCGGGGGATCCAGGAGATCGCCTCCGGCACCCTGCCGGAGAGGGGAATCATCTCCCGGAGGACTCTACACCGCCATGGTCGCCTCCGGAGTGATGAGTGAGTAGTCTACCCCTGGACTATGGGATAGCTAGATGGTTGTCTTCTCCCCATTGTGCTATCATTGTCGGATCTTGTGAGCTGCCTAACATGATCAAGATCATCTATCTGTAATTCTATATGTTGTGTTTGTCGGGATCCGATGGATAGAGAATACTATGTCATGTTAATTATCAAGTTATTATACATGTGTTGTTTATGATCTTGCATGCTCTCCATTTCTAGTAGAGGCTCTGGCCAAGTTTTTACTTTTAACTCCAAGAGGGAGTACTTATGCTCGATAGTGGGTTCATGCTGCATTGACACACGGGACGAGTGACGAAAGTTCTAAGGTTGTGTTGTGCTTGTTGCCACTAGGGATAAAACATTGATGCTATGTTCGAGGATGTAGTTATTGATTACATTACGCACCATACTTAATGCAATTGTACGTTGTTAGCAACTTAATGCTGGAGGGGTTCGGATGATAACTCTGAAGGTGGACTTTTAGGCATAGATGCGGTTGGATGGCGGTCTATGTACTTTGTCGTAATGCCCAATTAAATCTCACTATACTTATCATGTCATGTATGTGCATTGTTATGCTCTCTCTATTTGTCAATTGCCCGACTGTAATTTGTTCACCCAACATGCTTTTATCTTATGGGAGAGACACCTCTAGTGAGCTGTGGACCCCAGTCCATTCTTTAATACTGAAATACAAATCTCGTTGCAATACTTGTTTTACTATTTTCTCTGCAAACAATCATCTTCCACACAATACGGTTAATCCTTTGTTACGACAAGCCGGTGAGATTGACAACCTCACCTGTTTCGTTGGGGCAAAGTACTTTGGTTGTGTTGTGCGGGTTCCACGTTGGCGCCGGAATCTCGCGGTGTTGCGCCGCACTACATCCCGCCGCCATCAACCTTCAACGTGCTTCTTGGCTCCTCCTGGTTCGATAAACCTTGGTTTCTTTCTGAGGGAAAACTTGCTGCTGTGCGCATCATACCTTTCTCTTGGGGTTGCCCAACGAACGTGTGAAAATACACGCCATCAAGCATATTTTCTGGCGCCGTTGCCGGGGAGATCAAGACACGCTGCAAGGGAGTCTCCACTTCTCAATCTCTTTACTTTGTTTTTGTCTTGCTTTATTTTATTTACTACTTTGTTTGCTGCATTATATCAAAACACAAAAAAATTAGTTGCTAGCTTTACTTTATTTGCTATCTTGTTTGCTATATCAAAAACACAAAAAAATTAGTT
>NC_061510.1:67018682-67048196 GCF_022539505.1 Lolium rigidum | reverse complement strand
TCAACGCCCGAGGGCTTATTTTTTCCACGAACCTTCCGAGCCGAATGAGGATCGGGGGGGCGGGGCGACGGGGCGCGCCACACTAGGGTCGCGCGGCCGGGGGTGGGCGCGCCGCGCCGCCACAGCGTGTGGCAATGGGCCCCAGCGCGCACGCCCTCTGACACCGCTCCCGCCTACTTAAAGCCTTCATCGCGAATGCCCTAGTGCGAGAGGCCACGATCGCGGAAAACCTTCCCGAGAGACGCCGCCGCGCGATCCCATCTCGGGGATTCAAGGAGATCGCCTCTAGGCACCTGCGGGAGAGGGAATCATCTCCTGGGAGGACTCTTCATCGCCATGGTCGCCTCAGGATTGATGTGTGAAGTAGTTCACCCACTGGACTATGGGTCCATAGCATGTAGCTAGATGGTCGTCTTCTCCTCATGTGCTATCATTGTTGGATCTTGTGAGCTGCCTAACATGATCAAGATCATCTATACTGTAATGCTACATGTTGCGTTTGTTGGGATCCGATGGATATGAGAATACTATGTTATGTTGATTATCAATCTATCACATATGTGTTGTTTATGATCTTGCATGCTCTCAGTTGCTAGTAGAGGCTCGGCCAAGTTGATACTCTGTAACTCCAAGAGGGAGTATTTATGCTCGATAATTGGGTTCATGCCTCCATTAAATGCAGGACGATGACGAGAAAGTTCTAAGGTTGTGGATGTCTTGTTGCCACTAGGGATAAAACATCGATGCTTTGTCTAAGGATATTTGTGATTGATTACATTACGCACCATACTTAATGCAATTGTGCATTTGTTTGCAACTTAATGCTTGGAAGGGGTTCGGATGATAACTCGAAGGTGGACTTTTTAGGCATAGATGCATGCTTTGGATAGCGGTCTATGTACTTTGTCGTAATGCCCAATTAAATCTCACTACTACTCATCATGATCATGTATGTGCATGGTCATGCCCTCTCTATTTGTCAATTGCCCAACTATAATTTGTTCACCCAACATGCTATTTATCTTATTGGAGAGACACCACTAGTGAAGCTGTGGACCCCGGTCCATTCTTTTACATCGAAATACAATCTCTTGCCAATACTTCGTTCTCTTGTTCTTCACAAGCAAACATCATCATCCACACTATACATTTAATCCTTTGTTACGGCAAAGCGATTGAGATTGACAACCTCATACATTACGTTGGGGCAAAGTACTTTGGATTGTGTTGTGCGGGTTCCACGTTGGCGCCAGGAATCCCTAGTGTTGCGCCGCACTACACTCCTTCGCCATCAACCTTCGACGTGCTTCTTGACTCCCTCTTCGGTTCGATTAAACCTTGGTTTCTTGCGAGGAAAACTTGCTTTACGTGCGCATCACACCTTCCTCTTGGGGTTCCCAACGGACGTGTCGATGTACGCGTATCAAGCATTCTTTTTACAAGCGCCGTTGCCGGGGAGATCAAGACACGCTGCAAGGGGAGTCTCCCACTTCCAATCTCTTTACTTTGTTTTTGTCTTGCTTTACTTTACTTTATTTATTGCTTTATTTGTTTTCTTATATCAAAATACAAAAAAATTAGTTACTTGCATTTACTTTATTTACTATCTTGCTTGCGTTCTCTATATACAAAACACAAAAAAATTAGTTACTTGTTTTTTACTTTATCTAGTTTACTTTATTTACTATTGCTAAAATGAGTAATCCTGAAGTTGAAGTTCGTTCGTTTAAGCAACAAGGGGGAGAATGTTTAAAAGATGCTTGGTATAGAATTAGTGACGCTCATAATAGGTGCACTAAGAAACACTCCACTATTATCCTACTCAGGAATTTTTATGTTGGTATCTCTAGCTGGAATAGGTATGTTCTTGATTGTCTTGCGGGAGGTAATTTCCTAGGCACTCCTGCTTTAGAAGCTAGTTGCATTATTGAGAGTCTATTTGGAATACCACATGTTAATGAAGTTAAAATTGAAATTTCTCTTGAAGATGTCATGAAAAAGATGGAGACCATAGAGCAAAACCTTCCAAGTATTGAGACTAAATTGGGAATATTACTTAATAGCACTGATAAACTTGATAAATCTCTAGGTGGAATTAATGAGAGAATTGCCGTCTTAGAAGCTTGTGGTACTCATGATAAGTATTCTTTGTCTCCCCTTGTGTCGAATCAATAAATTGGGTAATACTTCCCTCGAAGACTGTTGCGATCCCCTATACTTGTGGGTCATCATTCACCCCTGGACTATGGGTCCATAGCAGTAGCTAGATGGTTGTCTTCTCCTTATTGTGCTAAATGAAATAGCGTCGGCCTCCTTATTGTGCTATTTTAAACCTTGATCATGTTAGATCTTATGAGCTGCCTATCATGATCAAGATCATTTATTTGTAATGCTACATGTTGTGTTTGTTGGGATCCGATGAATATTGAATACTATGTCAAGTTGATTATCAATCTATCATATATGTTGTTTATGTTCTTGCATGCTCTCCGTTGCTAGTAGAGGCTCCGGCCAAGTTGATACTTGTAACTCCAAGAGGGAGTATTTATGCTCGATAGTGGGTTCATGCCTCCATTGAATCTGGGACAATGGATGTGAAAGTTCTAAGGTTGTGGATGTGCTCGTTGCCACTAGGGATAAAACATCAATGCTTCGTCTAAGGATATTTGTGTTGATTACATTACGCACCATACTTAATGCAATTGTCCGTTGTTTGCAACTTAATACTCGGAAGGGGTTCGGATGATAACTCGAAGGTGGACTTTTTAGGCATAGATGAATCGTCGGATAGCGGTCTATGTACTTTGTCGTAATGCCCCGATTAAATCTCATAGTACTCATCATGATATATGTATGTGCATTGTTATGCTTTCTTTATTTGTCAATTGCCCAACCGTAATTTGTTCACCCAACATGCTATTTCTTATCGGAGAGACACCACTAGTGAACTGTGGACCCCGGTCCATTCTTTACATCCGAAATACAATCTATCGCAATACTTGTTCTTTACTCGTTCTTCGCAAACAAACATCATCTTCCACACTATACATCTAATCCTTTGTTTACGAGCAAGCCGGTGAGATTGACAACCTCACTCGTTACGTTGGGGCAAAGTACTTTGATTGTGTTGTGCAGGTTCCACGTTGGCGCCGAAATCCCTGGTGTTGCGCCGCACTACACTCCGCCACCAACAATCTTCACGTGTTCCTTGACTCCTACTGGTTCGATAACCTTGGTTTCTTACTGAGGGAAAACTTGCTGCTGTGCGCATCACACCTTCCTCTTGGGGTTCCCAACGGACGTGTGTCTTACACGCCATCAGAATATTACTTGATAACACTGATAAACTTGATAAAACTTTAAGTGGAATCAATGAGAGAATTGCCGTTTTAGAAACTTGTGCTACTCATGATAATCAAACCCATAGGATTAGTGAACTTGAAGAAGCTATGGGAACCTTGGGTTCAACTTTTTATTCTCTTAAGTTTAAGGAGAAAGCTTATGTGGGTAAGGAGCAAAAGTTCATGTATGTCTCTAAGGTGTCTAAGCCAAAAAAAACTATTATAGGCCTAAAATTGACAAAACCCTTAGTACCACTATAGATGAGGGAGCATCTAAGATACCTATTGTGACAAATTGTAAAAATTATGATGTTGATGCTTCATCTCTTGATAATACTTGATTCACACTTTCTGCGCCTAGCTGAAAGGCATTAAAGAAAAGCGCTTATGGGAGGCAACCCATTATTTTACTTCTGCACTTTTTTTTTATATTTGAGTATTGGAAATTGATACTACTGTAGCAACCTCTCCTTATCTTTATTTTATTGCATTGTTGTGCCAAGTAAAGTCTTTGATAGTAAGGTTGATACTAGAATTGGATTACTGCGCATAAACAGATTTCTTACTGTCAGGAAATTTAGCAGCCCCGTCTGTAGGTAACCCAGAAAAATCTGCCAATTTACGTGCTTGATCCTCAGATATGTACGCAACTTTCATTCAATTTGAGCATTTTCATCTGAGCAAGTTAAGTGCCCCTGAGAAATCCGTCTTTACGGACTGTTCTGTTTTGACAGATTCTGTCTTTTATTTCGCATTGCCTATTTTGCTATGTTGGATGGATTTCTTTGTTACATTAACTTTCAGTAGCTTTGTGCAATGTCCAGAAGTGTTAAGAATGATTATGTCACCTCTGAATATGTGAATTTTCGATTATGCACTAACCCTCTAATGAGTTTGTTTTAAGTTTGGTGTGGAGGAAGTTTTCAAGGGTCAAGAGAGGAAGATGATACAATATGATCAAGAAGAGTGAAAAGTCTAAGCTTGGGGATGCCCCCGTGGTTCATCCCTGCATATTTCAAGAAGACTCAAGCATCTAAGCTTGGGGATGCCGAAGGCATCCCTTCTTCATCGACAACTTATCAGGTCACCTCTAGTGAAACTATATTTTTATTCCGTCACATCTTATGTGCTTTACTTGGAGCGTCTGTATGTTTTTATTTTTGTTTTTGTTTAAATAAAATCGGATCCTAGCATTCTTTGTGTGGGAGAGAGACACGCTCCGCTGTTTCATACGAACACTGGTGTTTTTAGCTATACTTTTAATGTTCATGGCGAAGGTTGAAACTGCTTCGTTCATTGGTATATGGTTGGAAACAGAAAATGCTTCATGTGGTAATTGGTATAATGTCTTGAATATTTGATACTTGGCAATTGTTGTGCTCAAATAGATCATGTTTAAGCTCTTGCATCATGTACTTTGTACCCATTAATGAAGAACTACCATAGAGCTTGTTGAAATTTGGTTTGCATGATTGGTCTCTCTAAAGTCTAGATATTTTCTCGGTTAAGGTGTTTGAACAACAAGGAGACAGTGTAAAGTCTTATAATGCTTGCAATATGTTCTTATGTAAGTTTTGTTGTACCGGTTTATACTTGAGTTTGCTTCAAACAACCTTGCTAGCCAAAGCCTTGTATTGAGAGGGATTTCTTCTCGTGCATCCAAATCCTTGAGCCAAAAACGTATCCATAATTTCTTATGTTCCATGCTACTTTTATGACAATACTCACATGTTTTATACACACTTTACATCATTATTATGCATTTTACGGCACTAACCTATTGACGAGATGCCGAAGAGCCAGTTGCTGTTTTCTCCTGTTTTTGGTTTCAGAAATCCTACAAAGGAATTATTCTCGTAATTGGACGAAATCAATGCCCAGGGTCTTATTTTTTCACGGAGCTTCCAAAAGACCGAAGAGCATACGAAGTGGGGCCACGAGATGGCAAGACCATAAGGCGGCGCGACCAGGGAGGGGCCCACGCCGCCCTATGGTGTGGGCCCCTCGTCAGCCATCTGACTCTGCCCTTCCGCCTACTTAAACTCTCCATCGCGAAAACCCTATTACCGAAAGCCACGATACGGAAATAGTTCCAGAGACGCCACCGCCGCCAATCCCATCTCGGGGGATTCAGGAGATCGCCTCCGGCACCCTGCCGGAGAGGGGAATCATCTCCCGGAAGACTCTTCATCACCATGATCGCCTCCGGACTGATGTGTGAGTAGTTCATCTTTGGACTATGGGTCCATAGCAGTAGCTAGATGGTTGTCTTCTCCTCTTGTGCTATCATGTTAGATCTTGTGAGCTGCCTCTCATGATCAAGATCGTTTATCTGTAATGCTACATGTTGTGTTTGTTGGGATCCGATGAATATGGAATACTATATCAAGTTGATTATCAATCTATAATATATGTGTTGTTTATGTTCTTGCATGCTCTCCGTTGCTAGTAGAGGCTCTCGCCAAGTTGATACTTGTAACTCCAAGAGGGGGTATTTATGCTCGATAGTGGGTTCATGTCTCCATTGAATCTGGGGGAGTGACAGCAACCCCTAAGGTTGTGGATGTGATGTTGCCACTAGGGATAAAAACATCAATGCTTTGTCTAAGGATATTTGTGTTGATTACATTACGCACCATACTTAATGCAATTGTCTGTTGTTTGCAACTTAATACTGGAAGGGGTGCGGATGCTAACCCGAAAGTGGACTTTTTAGGCATAGATGCATGCTGGATAGCGGTCTATGTACTTTGTCGTAATGCCCTGATTAAATCTCATAGTAGTCATCGTGATATGTATGTGCATTGTTATGCCCTCTCTATTTGTCACTTGCCCAACTGTAATTTGTTCACCCAACATGCTATTTACCTTATTGGAGAGACACCACTAGTGAACTGTGGACCCCGGTCCATTCTTTTACATCTGAAATACAATCTATCGCAAACTCGTTCTTTACTCGTTCTTCGCAAACAAACATCATTTTCCACACCATACTTTTAATCCTTTGTTTACAAGCAAGCCGGTGAGATTGACAACCTCACTCGTTAAGTTGGGGCAAAGTATTGTGATTGTGTTGTGCAGGTTCCACGTTGGCGCCGGAATCCCCGGTGTTGCGCCGCACTACACTCCGTCACCAACAACCTTCACGTGGCCCTTGACTCCTACTGGTTCGATAACCTTGGTTTCATACTGAGGGAAAACTTGCTGTTGTACGCATCACACCTTCCTCTTGGGGTTCCCAACGGTCGTGTGCTTTACGCGTTATCACCAGTGCCATGGCAATGGCCTCCTCTCACTAATGTACGGCGGCTGGGTCTCCGGATCCCACGCCGGCCCGCCGGCGTCGTGGTAGTTGTCTGCGCGCTCGGCCTCGCCGGCGTAGTAATCCTCCTCATCATGGTCCGTGTCCTCGTCTGCGTCCTCGTCGTCGTTCTCCTCTTCTTCCGCGGCGATCTCGCGGTCGAAGTAGTCGAGGTCACCGAGGTATCCAGCTCGGCGGCACGTGCGGTGACCCAGCGTACCACTGCATGGTGTAGTACACAAGTTGTTGACATAACACAAGTGAAACACCGTTCCACCCATATTACATCCCTCAGAGTGGTACAACAGAAACATATGCGAGTCCAAGGTATGTCTATAGAAGTACACACGAACTGTTTACATAAGATCCACACAGACCTCCTACTTTACAGAGTGAGGTAAAACTTCAAATAAAGCTCCGGAAGAACGACTCGTAGTCTATCTTATTGCTAACTCCAGTTCAAGAGCTACTTGGCTTGCTATAGAAATCTAGCTACTTAGGTGCTAGGATTAGGGAAAGGTTCCCTTCTATTACTAGTCTAGGTTTCCATAATAATTGATGCGGAAGTTGACTCCATTGACTTCTTTGATTGGATTCTTCATCTTGTTGCAGTTGACTCCCTTGTCTTCGAGTTCCATGGTAATTTCTCCTTCGGTGCATTGCTCTAAGAAGGGGGTTCAAACGAGATAGAATGAGTACGAGCGTACTCAGCAAGTTCATATTAGGAAATAAGTGTATCATGCACTAGCTACAGCCATAGACCGTAAAGTCATAGGCCAATGCAAGTTTTTATAAACATTTCTTCAAAAGGTTTATTTTATTCCGAAAACTATGCCCGTCGGTCTTCACAGGGTTGACTAGAACTTCGTGGAGTTCCTTTCCTGCCGCGTTCGCAGCTTCCTTCCCGGAACAGGGAGTGACAGTCACAATTCTTGATACCCTCTCGCAGAGGTGCGTTACTTTACCCCACAAGAGATCTTAACCATGTTGCCGGCCGAGAGTATGTCCCCGTCCACACTTCCTTTGGTGTGAGGCCCGATATAAGATCCAAGCCAATCACCGCCTTCTCCGCGACCCTGCAAACCCACCCTTTTGTCCGACCGTACACCTCCAGTAGACTTCCCCCGATAATACGGCTTTACTCATGGTGTACTCCGGACAATCCCTCATAGATGGTAGAGATTAACATCACTAATGGTGTTGGGGGGATGACCCCCGGTATGCCAAAGGCATGCCAAACCGGATGGTTTGAGCCATCAAGATACCGGTTTAATGTTCGTACCGGAACTTAAAGATAGGAACTTAGCTAAGTGAGGCTAAGCCGGTATCCCCAAGAGGGGTATACCGGAATCAGGTAAGAAGATACCGGATCTCCGGAAGGACGAGCAGGTCGGCAGGACTGGTCAAAGATTCTCTCCAGAGCTAGAGGACAAAGATGAGCTAAGCAAAGTAACTTTAGACGAAGGGCTGACGATAAAGAGAAGGATGACGGTCAAAGAAGCCGGAGGACGTCAGCGTCTCTGATTAAAGAGGGCTCCGGTGTCTTCTATGATTAAAGTAGCTTTGTAAAGTAGTTTGTCTAGTCAAAGATGCCATTAGGGTTTCTTGCCCTGTAAGCCACCTCTCCCCTATATAAGGAGAGGGGGCAGCCCTTCTTACGTACAGATCGCGCATGAACACAGAATAGCTTGTACTGAGAAACTTGTAGCCTCGTTGAGATCAATAAAGATGATGATCTAGAGCGAGTTCTTCCTTATGTCTTTCTTCTTCAACCTCTAGCCTTGGCTAAGTTCTTGAGGAAACCATCCGGAAGTTCATCCCATCTAATCACAAACCCTCCCCCGAATCCTCTTGCGTCCATTCGGCCCCAACTTAAGCCATCCTATGGCATCCGTCCGTTCACCACGACGACGCTTGGCGCCCACCGTGGGGCATGAAGTGGCGCATGCTGGAATACACATTCGGGCGGGCCTCCTCGAGTTCGCCGGCGAGCGGACAGTGTCTGCGCTCGTCCAGAGCTTCTATTCCATCGACTTCATCAACGACAACGCGGGCTGCTTCGCCAACGGCGGCATCTTCCCCAAGAACGGCCGCATCATCGAGTTCGGCAGCCACCGCGTCTACTTCGGCACCGTCCCCGTGCGCCAGCGCCTCTCGCCGGTGCTGGTGGCACCGGACCCGCCAAGGTGGCTTTGTGCATGCCGCGCCGCCGGAAGCGTCGAGGTGATGATGGCCGGCGTAGCCGGCGCGGGCAAGGAGGCTGCGGACGAAGCTGCTGGTCGTGCGGCTGCAACCCGTGCGGCCAAGCCACCGCTGGAGCGCGACACCGGCGCGGCGGGAGCGTCTTCCGCACCACCGGCAACACCTCTCCAAGCGGCGATGAACGCGCTGGCAACCCCCATCGCGCAGAACATCGACCCGGCAGCGGCTCAGGCGGAGCTGGAGGCGCAGCGCCCGAAGATACTCGAGAGCGGCAAAGACGTCGTCAGGCGCAGCGCGAGCTGAACCTAACCGTACGTGAGTATAACGCTGCCCATGGCTTTGCTTCGTTAGCGCTCATGCTGCTAGGATACCGGAAAACCGGCTTAAGGCTCGCAATCTAGATCAGGATTTGCGCAAGGAAGTTCTTACCGGCAAGAGTACCTCCGCATCCGTTAGCATTGTAGAGAAGCCTAAGTACAAGAGTCCGGATAAAACCATAAAAGCTGCTAAGGCTGCTGTAGATCCGTGTGACTCGCTTACCGGAGAGGCTCGGCAAAGCAACAAGAGCGTGTCGGAGAGCTGCTAGATACCGTAGAGCAGCAGAACGCCGAGCACCGGCTAAGTCTGAACAAGGCTATAGCCTCGAAATCCGCGTGTTCAACAAAGAATGCCGGAAGCAAGTCCCATGGGCAGGCCTCGTCCCCCATCCGGACGAAGAAAAGAAAAAGAAGTGAACGCACGGCGGATGATCGTGTATGATCCGGTCCTTGCCGGTAAACAAAAAGCCGGGCAACACGATGCCGGTAGAAAAAGCCAAGGGGCAGAGCGAGGCTACGCCAAGGAAGGCTATGCCGGAAACAATCATGCCGGTAGACATGAAACCGGGCAAAACTATCTGGCTGCAAGGGCAGCTTATGATGATGAGGAAGAGATGCCTCCACCAAGGTACCGGCAGGCAAGGGCCGCGGCACCAGAACATTACGATGAAGCTGATTCAACAAGACTCACCGCTTACCGGAAACCTCTGGGAGAGCGGTTGGGAGAAAGAAACTTACCGGAACGGGATGCGAGGCACCGTCTGGACAGAGTGTACTTGTCTGAAATGATTGAGGCAGAAGGTCCTCCCGGTCCAAAGTGTTTTGGCCCAAGGATCATGAAGGAACCACCACCAGTTCGCAACTTTCAGTTGCCCCGTGACACCAAAACATACGATGGCACCACTAAGCCGGAAGACTGGCTCGCGGATTACGTGACCGCGGTATACGTTGGCTGGTGGCGGAGGAGTCATAGCCGGAGGAGGAAACCGGCGTTGGGCCGTGAGAATTGTGCCGATGTTCCTAGTAGGACCGGCAAGAATCGGCTGAACAACTTGCCGGAAGGAAGCATAAATGGCTGGTTGGATTTTGAGGAAGCTTTTGTGAGCAACTTCAAGCAGCACCTACGAAGGCCAAACAGGCCTCAGCAGCTCGCTTTGTGCGTGCAGCGCCAGCAAGAAACGAGACCGGGATTACTTGACCCGGTGGAACTCCACCGAAATTCTTGTGAAGGAGTGATAGAGGCACAGGCCATCGCTTGGTTTAGCCAAGGATGCCGGCGAGGTTCGCCTTTGTGGCAAAGGCTGCAGAGGAACATGCCAACAACGTTGGCGGAGATGATGCGTGTGGCGGATAACTATGCGTTGGGAGACCCAATGCAACCGGCGATACAAGCTGAGCCGGAACAATCAAACCCACCTCAGCAGCAATATCGGGACAACCGGAACAACAAGAGGAGGGAAGATTTCCCGGATCGAAGGTATGGCTCGCAGCAAGTTGCTGCTGTGCAGGAAAACTCGATGCCGCGCGGCAGCCAGAGGCAAAGAACCGGATCGCAGCCATGGGTTGGTCCTAAGAAACAGTGGGTCGAAAAGAAACCCTGGGGCCAGAAAAAGAACTGGCAAGGACCCGCGAAGTACACCATGGAAGCTGCCATGGATCAACCATGCCGGTGGCACACGCCGAATCCGGCTCACCCGTCAAACCACCTGACAAAAGATTGTACCTGGACCAAGTACTTGATGCAAAAGGGGGCGGTAAAAGACACCCAAGGGCAAGGAGGCAATGCAATGATGCCGCCACCAGACATGCCGCGACAGCAGCAGCTACCACCACCGCCACAGCTTACCGGGGCAAACGCCTTACCGGTACACCCTCAGCAAAACAGGCAGCAGTATCAGCAAGTCAATCAGGTGGGAGAAGGCCACGGCCAACCACCTCCACCGACACCCTTGGGCCGGAACGTTTATAATGACCCTGATGTGTGCTGTGTCGTGTTCGTAACTGAGCCGACAGACAAGCAAAGCCTGCGCCGCCATTCCATGGAGGTAAACGCGGTGATGCCGGCAGTGCCAAAATACATGCCCTGGTCAGAGCAGGAACTCTCGTGGTCATACCGGGACCATCCTAAAATCATGCCGAACCCGGGTGGCTACGCTCTCGTGGTGGACCCAATCATGAAGGGGCCCACGACTCGTGTCAAGTTCAGCAAGGTGCTGATAGACAATGGGAGCAGCATAAACATAATGTACAAGCACACCATGCATACCTTGGGCATAACAGAGAACATGCTTCAGCCCACGCACACGACTTTCCATGGAATCGTTCCGGGTTTGTCCTGCGCACCGGTTGGAAAAGTCCGGGTGGATGTGTCATTTGGAGGACGTGACAATTGCCGGGTTGAGAACCTGGAGTTTGAGGTGGTGGACTTAGATAGTCCGTACCATGCTCTGCTGGGGAGACCGGCGCTGGCGGCCTTCATGGCCTCGACCCACACGGCGTATCTCAAGATGAAGATGCCGGCACCTCGTGGACCTCTCGACCGTGGTGGGAAACTACAAGATCTCGCCGGAAACAGCGATCCGCCGGATCGAACCTAGCGGAATCGCTGGTGATCGCGGAGGAAAAAAGAAGGATGCAAACCGCAGTTGCGCTGGCTCAGTCCTCACAATTGAGCTTAGCTGCAATGAGTGCAAGTCTGAGCGCTCCGGCGTTCAAACCGACAAAAGAAACAAAGGACATCGTGCTGGACCCGGCCTTCCCTGAGCGTACCGTTCGTATCGGTGCCGGCCTCAGTGAGGCATAGGAAAGCGCGCTCGTCAGCTTCCTTCGTGAGAATCGGAATATCTTTGCCTGGTCTACTGATGACTTGGTAGGTGTTCCGAGGGACCTCCCGGCGCGGAAGTGGTTGTCTTTTCAAGGACGGGAGGAGCAGGAGGCTCCGCCCGCCCGGCAGCTTCTTCTTCTCCGGCGCCGATGTTGCTGGCGCCGGTATCCTGGGTCTCTGGAGGGAAGGAAGGATCCTCCTCCGTGCGGTGATCTGATGATGAAGGGGCCGCACGCCCCGAATTTGTTGTGCCCCCGAAAGGGAGGCGAGAGGTGTTACCGGCACCGGGTGGTGCCGGGCTTGAGCGAGGAGGAGGGGTTGAAGTCCTTGCGGAGTCTTCGGAGCCCGATTGTCTTGGGCCAAGCTTGAGCGCAGTGGCTGAGAAAAAGAAAAAAGACGGTTGGAAAAGAGAAACCGGAAAAAGAACTTGGCGAAAAAGAGGCAAGCCGGAAAATGAGTAAATTACCCGGAAGAGGTTGGCATCGCCTTGCGCCCGTAGCGACGCATGCCCACCTGCTTCTCCCCCACGGGCTCGGTCCGGAAGCGCTTGGAGGGAGGAGCCTGGCTGCCACCGGCATCAGAAGCCGGCTGCTTGTTCTTTTGGCCCTGGGCCATGAGTTTGTCCACAAACTCAGAGCCCGCCTCGGCGCAGGGGCGGCACGCGCTCATGGATCTATGGATTGAGCATGGCTAAGAAGCATTTCGCAGGAAAACGATAACGGAAGATAAAGGAAACCGGAAAAGAGAGTACCTCAAGCGTGGTCAAGTCGTCGCGGACCCGGTTGGCTTTGGCGGAGACCGGCCAAGGTGCGCTGCCGGAGTCTTGCCCATCTTCAAATCCTTCCGGAAAATGTAGGGATCCGGGTCGAAGGAGTCAAGGGCGCGTTTCTCGGCAAGGTCCTCGCCGCTCGCTTCGATGAGGGGGAAGCGGTCCTTGGCTCGAAACATGAAAAAAGTAAGATTAGCAAGAGCGAGAAAGTTACCGGCTAAAAACAACCCCTGTCGCATAATCCCTTACTTCTTGGGTTGGAGGGTTATCGCTGTCGAGGGGAGGAGGCCCCATTCCCAATCGGATGGCATAGCAGCTTGGCAAATCTGCTTAGCCTTGCGAACGACATCCCTTTTGCTAAGCGGACGGCTCGTGATCTTGGTAGGATCGCCCGGGCCGTACATCTCGCTCATCCTATGCGCACGGCGCTTCGGAGGAAGCACCCGGCGTGAGATAAAGTTGCGGATGATATCATCCGAGCAGATGTTGGTCTCCTTCTTCAAAGAGGCCAAGAAGCGTACCACCCGGCTAGTTTCAGCGATGATCGGACTTCGGGTTGTAGCTCCGGTTGGTCCTGCTGGGAGGCCCCGCTTCGAAAGGAGGAAGATCGATAAGATCGGCACGGCCGGTGTTCTTCACGTAGAAGAAAGTCCCTTGCCACAACCGGCAGGATTCGAGGCCGGAAAACTTAAAAAAGGGGCTCCCTTGACGGGAGCCGATGATGCAAGACCCGCATTGAACGGGGGTTTGGGTTTAGGAATATCCTTGCCCCGAACGGAATTGATCCGAAGAGCAAAGAAGCGGGCAAACGTCTCACGAGTGGGACGAATGCCGATATAGGCCTCCATAAAGGTGGCGTAGCAAGAGAGGTAGAAGATGGCGTTGCCGTGAAGGTGGTGAGGTTGGAGTTTGTAGAAATCTAGGAACTCACGAAAGAAAGGGGAGGCTGGAAGGCCGAAGCCACGCTCAAAGTGAGCAAGAAAGACAACATATTCGTCGGGTTCAGGGTCCGGTTCGATTTCATCGTCGAGAATCCGGCAAGAAACTCCTTCCGGAATCCGTCGAGACCGGTATAACCAATCGATCTCGAACTCAGTGACACTGGAGCCCATCCAGGCTCCGCGGGTGATTGGGGAAGGCTCGGCGCCGGATGATTGGCTGGAGCTACCGGATGCTTCGCCGTAACTACTCGCCTCTTGGCTACCGGAAGCTTGGCTAAAGCTACCGGATTCTAGAGGTCCACCGGATTCTTGGTGGCTACCGGATCCCCGCCGGTTGCCGGAATCGGTCTCCATCGGATCTGGAGCGTTGGATCCACCGGGAGATTGATCACGGTGTCTAACGGAAGGGGAAGAAGAAGAAGATGCGGAGGAAGATTCGTCGGACATGGAATGGGAAGGTGAAAAACGAAATCCCACACTTGAACCCCGCGTGAAGATCTACGAGTAAGAAGAAAACCAAAGAAAAAAGAGTAAATAAGAACACCGAAGACCCAAGATCTGAAAAGCAAGCAAATAGCGAGCAAAGCAAGATTGGTACCAACCTGGAGCGGCGCAGTCGCAGAGGAAGATGTTCGCCGGTGCTGGAACGGACCTACGGTCGCCGACGAGCTCCGTCGACGGTGAGGCGGAGAAGCTCGCGATGAAGCGTGAATGCAGCGGGTGCGGTGGAACCGCTCGCTAGGGCCTCCCGCACAGCCGAAGTCCGGCGGAGGCACGGCGTGAGTTCGTCGGGCGCCCGAGCTGGTGCGAGCGACGGCGGACGAAGAGCGGCGGAGGCACGCAGGCGAGAAGCACTGTGCGCGAAGGAAGAGGAATGCGAAGAAGAGGAAGAAGAAGGGGCAGTTGTGCTTATAAAGGAGAGAGAAGATGGGCTGAAAACCGCTGGGCCGCGGCGGTTCGCCTCGCGGGCCGCGACGGTTCGCGCCGCGGGCCGCCACGTGGCGAAGAGGTACACGCGAGAAAGGAGGTGGCCACACGGAGGCGCACACGAGATCCGAGAGCGGCTAGTGGGATCCGCAGTGGTGCATTAAATGAGCGCGCGGGAGTCGAAACGAAGTGACAACCGACACCTGCTACGACAGCCACAAGTGCGCATGTCACCGACAGCGCGGGGCCCAAAATATTCTCGACACCGCCGAGGAAGTATTTAATGACCATAGATGCCGGAGGATAAGATACCGGATAATACCTTAAGAGAAAAGATAGCGCTCGATCCGGGCAAAGATGCCGGATCCAAATCTAAGGACAGATAGATTAAACCGGTATCCTAAAAGAAAGAACTCGGCATGGTCCGTTGGATAGGATCCACCGGACTATACCAGACTTTCGGGGACTAATGTTGGGGGGATGACCCCCGGTATGCCAAAGGCATGCCAAACCGGATGGTTTGAGCCATCAAGATACCGGTTTAATGTTCGTACCGGAACTTAAAGATAGGAACTTAGCTAAGTGAGGCTAAGCCGGTATCCCCAAGAGGGGTATACCGGAATCAGGTAAGAAGATACCGGATCTCCGGAAGGACGAGCAGGTCGGTAGGACTAGTCAAAGATTCTCTCCAGAGCTAGAGGACAAAGATGAGCTAAGCAAAGTAACTTTAGACGAAGGGCTGACGATAAAGAGAAGGATGACGGTCAAAGAAGCCGGAGGACGTCGCCGTCTCTGATTAAAGAGGGCTCCGGTGTCTTCTATGATTAAAGTAGCTTTGTAAAGTAGTTTGTCTAGTCAAAGATGCCATTAGGGTTTCTTGCCTTGTAAGCCACCTCTCCCCTATATAAGGAGAGGGGGCAGCCCTTCTTACAGACGGATCGCGCATGAACACAGAATAGCTTGTACTGAGAAACTTGTAGCCTGTTGAGATCAATAAAGATGATGATCTAGAGCGAGTTCTTCCTTATGTCTTTCTTCTTCAACCTCTAGCCTTGGCTAAGTTCTTGAGGAAACCATCCGGAAGTTCATCCCATCTAATCACAAACCCTCCCCCGAATCCTCTTGCGTCCATTCGGCCCCAACTTAAGCCATCCTATGGCATCTGTCTGTTCACCACGACGACAAATGGATGGGGATTTAAAAGGATTTCCCAACCTATTGCGGCAGTGCCTCCAACACCCCACCGTCTCTACCATCCGTTGGCGTGCAGAAGGGAAAAGATACAGCTGACTTCCCCAGAGCCATTATAGATCTTATGGATAACGCGATATGTACGGCGCTAGAATCACTGGACGGCATTGGTAATTAATCCTAGGGTGATATAACCCATTGCAATGGAACCTCCACCATATCAACACATACCATGGTTCCATTGCCCACCACATAGTCATATTCATAATTGTAAAATAATATTTGCTTTTCAATGCATGAGTGATAAGTATAGTACTTTGCATATAGTTTGATAAAAATAATCAAATGACATGAGCAAGCGATGAACTTGCCTTTCTTGATCGCAAGATTATGCAGGCAAAAGCTTCGATACGTGAGATCTCCAAATGCTGAAATACCATCATCGTCCGGTAAGGACAATGTTTAAAGAACTGGCAAAGATGCTATAATGCATAGTATGAGATGCAATCGTCCCGAGCGTAACCTAACCTCAATGATTTAGGATGTATGAGTTGTAAAGATTTCTTTAGGTTGGTTGCACTTTTAGAATGGTTCTCAAACAAGGTTCTTATTAGGGTTTGGTTATATTAGCATCAAAATCAAGTGATATAAGACATCATAACAATCATATACATAAAGAATAGTAGTGGAATAATATGTGAAGAACAGTTGCCAATTTTAAGTTCTACAGGACATGGTTGATGATTATCGATATTATACTTCAAAAGAATAACTTTTGAAGAACATGTTGTTTAAGAAATATTGAGTATTTCAAAGAAGGATTAGGGTTTCTAAGGTTTGATTGGTATTTGTACTTCAAAAGAATAACCGTTGAAGAACAAAGTTAATTAAGAACATGAACTATTATATATAGGTGTTATGGCTTTCTAGGGTTTACTATTGAATTCATTTAGTTCTTGGATAGGAACTAGTTGGGTTTTTAACTTGGAATGGATTTCTATATAGCAAGTATTGGTAGGTTTATTGCTATGGTTTCTTCTAAGCATTATATCAAAGGATGGTTATTTAAGATGGTTCTATAAATTAGCTATTAGGGTTTACTATGGTTTCACAATTGCTTTACTAAATAATCTCTAATTGTTTCTAAGCTAAGTGGTTTATCATTTCCTAAGTAAGGTTTAGTTGGATAGGAACATGTGATGTGATTTGCTACACAAGGTTGGTATTAGGGTTATCATTATGGTTCTACTAGGGTTTAATGATTGAGGTTGATCTTAATGGTATGGTATATAGGATAGTGGTCAATGGTACTAATTTAATTAACAAGTTAGGGTTTATACCTAGGTGACATTAGTGGATCATATAGGTTTTAATTAAGAATAGGAACATGAAATGATAATCTCATGTGACTTGGTTTTATGCTAGTGGATCATAAGCATGCATTCATTTGTTTCTTACTAGGGTTTTATAGGTATAGGTGAAGTGGATATGATCACATGGGCTAAACCCCTAGGGTTTTAGGATTGCAACTATTAAGGATGAACACATAAAATAATGGGATCAAGGTCTTACTCAAATTAAAACTAGGGTTTCTAAATTATGGTACAACTCTTGAACTAATAATTAACAATGGAGGTGTGATCACTAATTACTTTTAAACACAATTAATAATGATATTAGAATTTTATTAATTTTAAAGATTCACTAATTCAGATAATCACTATTTAGGGTTTAATTAAAAACTAGGGTTTAACAATTGTTATTAAGTTTTTAAAATACTTAACTTGGTAACTAAAGATGTTTAAATAAACAAGTTTTGAACTACCAAAATAATATTGACTTATAATATTTTCTTGAGTTATTACTATTTAGAGAAAATAGAAAATAGTAATTTGCAAATTAGGGTTTATGAATTACCACTAATAATTAAGTTAATGCAAATATGGTAAATAAAATTAATCCTAACATTTTACTTAGTTACTGAATAGTTAAAATTTAATTTTGGAACTTGATTATTTATTGAATTCAATTTGTATTTTAAATAAATGAAAAGGCATAATTAAAGAAGCTAAAAATAAGTGAATTTTTATTTTGACACACATTTTTGGTTTATATTTTATTTGAATAGAGTTTATTTTTGTGAACATTTTGATATATTATTTGTATTTTTCTGAGTTGAAATGGATTTTATACAATTTTGCAAAGTTTCAGTATTTTACTGGAATTTGAAATAAAGTAAAAAGCTAAATGTACCGGTTCGTTTCTACCCATACACGCAGACAGGTGGGGCCTTGACTAGGTCAGTTGCCACGCGGGCAAAGACCAGTCAACGATGCCAGGGAGACCCCACATGCCACGTTGGCATTGCCGGCGGCTAAACGCCGGCGACCAAACCACGGCGGTGCTACGCTACAGAGACCCCTGGGATGCGTGGACTGGTGCACCAGCATCCCCACAATACGCTGAGCACGATGGTAGGGGTACCCCCGACAGATGGTCACCGGAGTATCTCCGGCGGCACCCATCTGCGGCGGTCTTCTCCGGCGAGGTGGCTAAATGAGGCTACAGATGATGCCGAGAAGGATTAGAGGGATCCAGAGGTGCGCAAGCTCACCCTGAAGCAGATGGAGTTCTTGGTGTCGTCGATGGTGGACAGAAGCGAGCCCTATTTCGCCATTCCCGGCGATGGCCGGAGAAAGGGAAAACAGAAATTGATCTCGCATAGAGCTCCCCTTCTCGATTCCTTTTGCCAGGAGGATCTACGGCGTCAGGCGCATCTTCTGGGCTACTCTACCGACGCTAGGGTGACCCCAGACGACGGTTTCGTCTCCGACTCCGGCGGCAGAAACTGATCGTGGACGATGGTTAGGAGGAGCTAGAGAGAGATTGGAAGGATAGGAATGAACAAGGATGTCACGGCGCTCTTCTGGTTGTATTTATAGCCCCCGTCGAGGTCAGAACCGTCACTTCACCGGCAGCCGACGACGGAGATGCGACGGTGACGGTGACGCACGGTTCGGGCGCGAATCTTGACCCTTTTGGATAGGCTCGGACGTGAGAGATGTTCTGCGTGGTTCCGAGAAGTCTCGCAAGCATCCGGGGTCGAGCTTATCGTCGTCGAGGGACGTGGCCGGCGAGCTCGTCGCTCTGTCGCTCCCAGAGAAGAAGACGACGATAGTTTTCTTCTGTTCGGTACCGATTCGCTGCGTGGACCGTTTCAATGATGGGCTGGGCTGGTTTTTGGGCTTCGACGCGGTTGCTACGTGGGCTGTTGCGGCCTGCCAGGTAAGGCCTCTCTCTCTCTATTTTCTGTTTTCTTTTCTATTTTCTGTTTTTATATTCTGGTTTGTATTCAAATTTGATTTCTGGTTTGTTTTGCAGGTCCTAAATTATTTGAATATCAAAACAATTTGATATTCATGCTTACTGTATAATGTTGTTGTTTAAACAAACATTTAGTATTTGATTAAATTTGTGTTGTTATGAAAGGTATTCAATATTTCAAGTTTATATTGGTTAAGTGTTTGTCTCAATTACTTTTATTTAGAAACCAAATATATTCCAATGGTTTGAAAATTTATAACCTCTGCATGATAAACTCATGATTAGGTTTTACTAGTACTTAGTAATATGAATTGTTTACATATTTTAATTATGGCTAGGGTTTAGCAAATAGTAAAGGAAATGTGATTGGTTCATGATTTTATGTGGAGAATTATTCCTAAGGTTTTAAGAAGATGGTTAAGAAAGTTCTATAATCACTAATCTGGTTTTAGTAAATTTTAGCTTGAACTAATAAAGATGGATCCTATGTTTATAATTAGCAATGCCTTTGCTAATGATGGTTTAATTTATAGAACACTACTTCATTTGGTCTACTAGGATGGAAAGGTAGGGTTTAATATTTTATGTGAAGTGATTCCTATGTGAAAGGTTTAGGGTTTTGGTGATGCTTCACTAATTGAAGTATTAAATAGGCATGAGGCATGGCAGGGTTTAATTACTAGTGATATACTTATTATTTTATGTGATAGATGATATCTATTAATCATATGGGGTTAACTTATCATTTATATCTACAAGGTATAATCATGCATTAGACAAGATCCACTCATTCCTCACTAATCCCTCTTTAATATTCCTCTCATCACACTCATCCTAGATTCTTAGGGTTTATAATTAATACCAAGTTGTGATGATTATAGAATTGGTTTGCTAAGGTATTGTTATTGAAATAGGGTTCTCACTTCTAAGATCAAATATTGACTTGAACAACTAGGATTAGTACTTCTCTAATATTCTTGTATGAACATGGCTATGGTTAGTATTATAACTTCTCTCACTTCTCAATGTCTTGGAATATCCTAAGGTCCTACTCAAGAGATGATGATATGATCCTCTAAATAGATGGTTTTCCTAGGAATTCTACCTTGGTATCTTATGTAGCTTGTTCTTCAGGAAATCTGATAAACGTTCTTCTTGTGGTATGCCTCCACCTCCTAGCTTCTTCATCTTGATCCTAGCTAATTCATATGGAGTGGCTCTATGTGTTTGTTCCCATGTATCATGGTACTTGATGAGCAAATGGATGAAGGGTGTGGCTCTATTTATAGGCTTGGGCAAGCTCTAGTATCATGACACATAGGTGGTGACTCTTGTGTTGATTTGATGAGTAAGGTGCTTGGTTGTCATGCCCTCATCCATAGCAATCCTTTGAGCATGAGGTGGCAAAGCTTGGAAAGCAAGTCATGTAGATATTTTCATCCCATGTGGCATAGATCATTATCCTCTCATATGATTTATTTTTGGATAGCCAAGTGGCATTTGCTACTAAATATCTTGTGGATGGTTTTATTATTGTGGATGAGTCACTATATTATATTTGATTGGATCTACATTATAATATTGGTCAAAAGGTTAAGGTTGAGGGTTATTTCTCAAGTTTGGATAGTTGGTGTTTGAATTCATCTAGGCATGATCATATGAGTTTCAAAATACTCATAGTTAGTTTTATTCAAATAGTTTGAACTATAATTCGTAATGTAAATGGATTTAGTTTTATGATATTCCATGTATTTAATAAGTTATGATTTAAATAAGAATGTGTGGCTTTTATGCACTTTAGACCCTGTGGTTTACCTTATTTATAAGTGAATTAATTTACACACAAAGGTAGTTGCTAACTTTTAAGTGTTAATAAGTTAGGGTTTGATTCTTAAAGAATGTGTTGTTGTAAATCTAATTCCATTTGATCTAATCCATAGATCAAATCATCTCTACCCAAAACAAGGTTTAGCAAAGATCACAGTGAAGTTTATAGCGCTTGACTTGATGATCTACTTCAATTCCAGCAAGTCAAGTGAAACTTCATTTACTGTGGTAAGTTTTATTTGAAGCGCGAAAATTCCCCGGATTTTCTATGCATGAATGCAATGCACACTTTGGTGTTCTCTCATTTTATTGCCTCTAAACCTGGGATATTACAGCACGCGTCGAACTCCCACGTCCCGAACGAGATCCAGTTGTAGGAGTTCAGCGTGTATGCCGGATCTTCTCGGATATCGGCCGACAAGATCGCTCGGCGGCGGCGCACCTCGTCATGGCGGTCTAGGTCCTCGCATGGCCGTCTGGAGTTTAGGTACCAGCCTCCTCCAGGCAGGTTTGCATCCGGCCATGGCACCGGCCGGTTTTCCTCCGAGAGGCGGCGCGCGAACTCGATGCGGACGTACCGCCCGACCCGCGGCTTCTTATCGACCGCGAGCCGCTAGCCTCGTGGTCGTTCTTGGTCTTGCGGAGCGGCCATCATTTCTTCCCCATGGCGCCGGTCGGGTGGATAGGCTGGACTCTGGCAATGGTGTGGTCGGAAAATGGGCGTCGGCAGCGAACCTTTAAGAGGCTCGGACGCCATCTCGTCTTCAATGTCCTGCCACTGTGATGCCGCCCACCAGCGCACGCTCGCGGAAGCCGAGGCGCACCATTAACGAGGCCCCAACGACGCGCCGGACAGCGAGGACGAGGTCTTCTTCTACGACGAAGATGACGACGACCACGAGGACAACAAGGACAACGACGACGACGAGAAGATGGACGACGTGCCTCCCGCTACTGTGAAGCTGGAGGACATCGTCACCGATAACTACGACGAGGACGCGGCCACGGCCGCGGCCCCTTGCCGCTTCATTGGCCGACGAGGAGGCCAAGTGGTCCTGAACAGGGCTAGATGACATCGTCCAGCTCTCAGCCATGGTGGCGGTGCACGTAGCATCGCTGCCACCGCCACCAGCGATGCCGCCGCACGTGCCACCACAGGCACCGTTGGACGGCTAGGAAGTTCCACCGCCTCCGCCACCGACGCCACCGCACTTCGCGCCTCCTCTGCAGTACGCGCCGCCACCTCCGTAGTACGCGCAGTCGGTGGAGGTGACTGCTTGGGCGCAGCAAGTGTGGGTGCCCCCGTCCTTCATCAACCTCGCCTCCGATGACGAAAAAGACGACGGCGCATGAAGTAGTTTAGATTTTATTTTTAATCTATTATGTTGAATGAATGAAATTTCTATCAAATTTTTCGCCTGTTTTTTAAACTTCACGTCATTTTTTTCTCTACTGCGTGCGGACCAAATGGGCCGCGCCGCTGGGCGCTCTATCCGGACAGGACAAACAACATGACGAAACCTGTCCATGAGCCAACCCAAACGAACAAAAATGGACCTTTTAGGTCGCCTATTTGGGTCAACCAGCTGAAGATGCCCTTACACACTGATTGGAACACTTGTAGAATCGAAGCCAAGGATTTCGGTGTTGGAGACCCATCAGTGCACCCCTGACATTGCCACATGTTTTGGCACATGATCAATGAGAGCAGCCCGGGAGGCACCCGAATTGTATTATGAATCTCAGATGATGATGTTTGCATTACAGAGAGGTAGGTTACATAGTTCGGATACACAGGGTGTGATCCGATCCTTCAGGCACTACCAGCGCTAGCCTATATTGAGGGGTTACAACGGTACAACGTGATAGAATACAAAAGTGTGTTTAACAGCCCCCCGCAGTCGGAACGACGCTGGCTGCGACGTTTAGACTGAACCGAAAATCCTCAAACACACTTGTAGGCAGGCCCTTTGTGAAGATGTCAGCGAACTGAGACCTTGTGGGCACATGAAGGACCCGAGCTTCTCCAAGAGCCACTTTGTCCCGAACAAAATGAAGATCAATCTCAACATGTTTGGTCCTTTGGTGTTCAACTGGGTTGCTGGACATGTACATGGCACTGATGTTGTCACAATATACAATAGTGGCTCGGGATGGAGGATGATGAAGTTCTCACAGGAGCTGCCGGAGCCAACATGATTCAGCAATACAATTTGCAACAGCCATGTATTCAGCCTCAGCACTGGATCTGGACACAGTGTGCTGGCGGCGAGAGGACCATGAAATCAGATTGTTCCCAAGGAACACACAAAACCCGGAGGTGGATTTCCGAGTGTCAGGACAACCCGCCCAATCAGCATCTGAATATGCAACAAGATCATGAGAAGAGGACCGATAAAGATGTAAACCAAAGTGTGAGGTCCCCTGTATGTAGCGCAGAATTCGCTTGACCAGCTGCATGTGAGACTCCCTGGGATCATGCATAAACAAGCAAATTTGCTGAACAGCATAGGAGATGTCAGGGCGGGTGAGTGTGAGATACTAGAGTGCACCGGCTATACTCCTATAAAGGGTGGAATCAGAAACACGTTTGCCATCATGGGCGAAGACTTTGGATTTTGTGTCTATAGGTGTGGCGATAGGATGGCAATTTAGCATCTTGGCTCTATCAAGAATTTCTAAGGCATACTGTTGTTGAAAAAGAAAAATGCCATCAGAGGTACGATGGACATTAACACCAAGAAAATGATGGATATCACCTAGATCACTCATGGAAAACTCATGGTTAAGTGAAGAGATGATGTGATGCAAGAGTGTGGTGGTGTTGGCAGTAAGTATGATGTCATCAACATATAAGAGCAAGTATGCCATAGAGGAACCATGTCTAAGAATAAAAAGTGAGGAGTCACATTTTGATGATATAAAGCCAATGGAGGTGATAAAGGTGGTGAACCGGTGAAACCATGTGCGGGGTGCTTGTGAGACCATAAAGAGATTTGCGTAAATGACACACATGAGAGGGATACGTGGGGTCAAGAAAGCTAGAGGGTTGCTCACAATAAACTGTCTTCTGAAGATCTCCATGGAGAAAGGCATTCTTGACATCCATCTGATGAATAGGCCATGAGTGTGTGGTGGCGATGCTGAGAACCAGGCGAATAGTGGCTGGCTTCACAACTGGACTGAAAGTCTCATTGTAATCCACACCATGTTGTTGAGTGAAGCCGCGGACCACCCATCGTGCCTTGTAGCGTGCCAGAGAGCCATCCGGATTAAATTTGTGGCGGAAGATCCATTTGCCAGTCGCCACATTGACACCTGCAGGACGAGAAACCAAAGACCAAGTGTCATTCCGCATTAGGGCATTAAACTCATCAAGCATAGCATCGTGCCAGTTAGGGTCTTTTAGAGCAGATTTATATGTGGCGGGGATAGGGGAAATGTTGGCATGGGAGGTGACAAGGGAAAATTCTGTTTTGGCATGAAATAGCCAGATTTTCCGCGGGTGCACATTGTGTGTGGGTTGTGGGGTGGCTGTACCGGAATATCTTTGGGCGGGAGAGGCATGGGAGGTGGCGCGCGTGGATTGGGCGAATGCGGGCTGCTGGTGGCCGATAGATCGGGAGAGGCAGGTGTGGGCGCGGCAGGCGAGGCTGTGGTTGGCGTGGCAGGTGAGGGTGGGGACGGCGCAGCAGGCGAGGCTGGGGTTGTCGGGTGCGAGGGAGTGATGGGAGATAGGGATTGGCTGGTTGTGGGCCGGTCTGTCGCGGGAGTGCGGTGGCCAGGCGATGGCGCGTGGGTGGGTGGTGGGCCGGGTGGGTGAGGTGGCGGCGGGAGGTTGGGCGCAGGAGGATACGGCGGGCGGAGCGAGGTGGATCGGGTGGGGATCCCGGTGTGGCCGGGGCTCTGCAGACATCAGAAAAATACGGAAAAATGGACTCATCAAATACAACGTGATGGGACACAATTATTTTCCTTGATGATAAATCAAGACAGCGAAAACCCTTGTGTTCACGTGGGTAACCGAGGAAGACACAGCGCGTTGAGCGAGGTGAGAGTTTATGATCACTTGTGGCATAAAGATTGGGGTAACATAAGCATCCGAAAACGCGTAAGTGGTCATAGTTTGGTGGAACACCATAGAGTCGGTAGTGAGGGGTGCAATTTTGGATGGCACGTGATGGACGGAGATTGAGGAGGTGGGTGGCGGTATGGAGGGCTTCGACCCAGGCTGGCTTGGACAAGGAGGGTCCGAACTATGTCATTGGTTGTGCGTAATAATCGTTCAGCTTTGCCATTTTGGGGAGATGTGTGTGGACATGAGAGGCGGAAGGATACACCAAGTGTGGAAAAGAAATCGCGTAAAGTGGTGGTAAGAAATTCGCCTCCATTGTCACATTGCATACATTGGATGATAACATGAAATTGAGTGTGCACAAAATGGAAGAAACTACACAAGTGTCTGATTTATTTCGTAATGGAAAAGTCCATGAATAGTGAGTGAAATCATCTAATACAACGAAATAGTATTTGTAACCTGAAAAGCTAAGAATAGGAGATGTCCACAAGTCACAATGGATGAGTTGGAAAGCGGCGGTGGTGTGGGAGGTGGAGGTGGGGAAGGCGAGGCGAGGTTGGCGCCCTAACTGACACGCCTCACAAATGGGGGAGCTTCTTGGGACAGTATTATTACATTGAAGGAAGTCTAATGGTAAATGAGACAGGGAAGCTTTGCTAGGGTGGCCTAGTCGCCGATGCCAGAGATCGCCAGAGGAGGTGGTGAATGCCGTCGATGATGTGAGGTCCTTGGAGCCGAAGAACGGGTAGAGGTCACCATCACTATTGGAGCGGTAGAGGAGGGTAGATTCTTCACGGAAAAACCATAGGGATCAAATTCAATAGAAACAAAATAATCACGAGAGAATTTGCGCACAGATATGAGGTTTTTGACTATGTGAGGTGAAACTAACACATCTTGTAAGTGGAGTGGGAGAGATGAAATTTGGACAGCGCCTATAGCTAGGATTGGAAGTTTAGACCCATTACCAACGACGATGTACTGTGAGTTATGGCCTAAAGTGGAGTGAGAAGAGGTCAGGTTACCCGTCTTACCAGTGACGTGTGAGGAGGCTCCGGAGTCCATGATCCACTTCGGGTGTTGTGGCTGGTGCGGTCCATTGCTCATGGCGGTGTGGAGCATGGCCGCATAGTCGAAGGAGGGAGGCGACGCAGAGGTCGACGGTGCGGTGTACTGGGGCGGGGGCAGCTGTGGATGTCCAGAGTGGAGCATCGGGTACGCCTGCGAGTGATGGCCAGGCCGGGGTCCAAGGACGCCGGTGGCGTTGGGAGCCGCCCAGGAGGCCGACCATGGCGAGCGGGCAGGTGGGAAGGGCGCGCCCACGGGCGCGAAATAGCCCACCCAGGGCTCGTGGTGAGGGGATCCGCGGCCGCGCCCCCTGGAGTCGGTGCCGCGGTCGGGCTGTTGCGGATAGCCACCGTGGCCGCCAGGCTGACCGCGCCCACGGCCGCGCCCGGCGTGCTGCGGGTGACCGCCTTGCCACCACCGGGCCTGTACCCAGGAATTGGGTTGTTCCCGCGGTAGTTGGGGCTGACGCTGGGAACGCGGGGCGCGCCGGTGCCGCCAGAGTGACCGCCGCCGCTGTACTGACCGCGGCCGCTGCCATGGGCGGCGTAGACTTGGGCCGGAGCATGGTCGATGGAGATCTCCTCGAGCTGGATGCGGGAGCAGCAGTCGGCGAAGGACGGAAGGTTGCCTTTGAGTATGGCGGCCTGAAGTTTGTACTGGTCGCCAAGGCCCTCGAGAAATTGGAGGGCAAGATCGCTATCGTCGACGGGGCGCCCGATGGCGGCCAAGTCATCGGCAAGGGACTGCAGCTTGCTGGCGTACGTTGACACGGTCATGTCACCGCGCGGAGTAGTACATAAAGACTTGGAGAGGTAGAGATAACGCGAGGTTTGGTTGTTGAGGAAGAAACGGTGAAGGCGGACCCAGGTGGAGCAGGCCGTGCCGTCGCCCTGTACCAGGCGATGCAGATCTTCCGTCAGGTTAACCATGAACCAGAGGCTAAGGTGGATGTCGACGGCGTGCCAGGAGCCGTCCGGGTCGGGAGGGGACGCGCCATCGGTCACGTGATCCATGACTTGGTACATGGTGAGAAGAAGGGTGAGGATCTGCTGCCACTTCGAGAAGTTTGCGCCGGCGATGGTAACCTGGAATTTGATGTAGTTGGAGATGTTGACGCCCAGAATAGGATGGGAATAGTTAGGGTTGGGTAATTGGGAGGGAAATTAGAGGGCAGGCATGGAGTTGGTGGTTGGGATCATTGGGAGATTGGCGGCGAAGCCGTCAAAGTTCAGGCGATCGGAGTTGACAGGGGTGGGTGGCGCGCGGGGCTTGGGAGGGCGCTGGTGTGTGATGACCCACAAGTATAGGGGGTGTATCGCAGTACTTTCGATAAATAAGAGTGTCGAACCCAACGAGGAGCAGAAGGTGTTGACAAGCAGTTTCGATGAAGGATTCACTGTAAATGCTTACAAACAAGTATTCAGGGGGTTTTAGTATAGCAGATGAATAAAGTACAAGTAAAATGCGAGAGTAATAATTGCAGCGAGTGGCCCAATCCTTTTTAGCACAAAGAACAAGCCGGTTTGTTTACTTATAATGACCAAACGTTCTTGAGGACACACGGGAATTTAGTCTAGTGCTTTCGCTTCATATAGCTGATTAATCTTCATTGTTTTGATAAGTGTTGTGTGGGTGAACCTATGCTAATGCACCGCCCTTCCTAGGACTAATAAATACTTGTGGTTATACCCCTTGCAAGCATCCGCAAATACAAGAAAGTAATTAAGATAAATCTAACCACAGCCTTTAAACTCGAGATCCTGCTATCCCTCCTGCATCGATATACCAACGGGGTTTAGGTTTCGTCACTCCGGCAACCCCGCAATTAGCAAACGAATACAAGATGTATTCCCCTAGGCCCATAAATGGTGAAGTATCATGTAGTCGACGTTCACATGACACCACTAGAAGAATAACACCACAACTTAAATATCATAACATTGAATACTAACCAACATAATTCACTACTAACATTTAGACTTCACCCATGTCCTCAAGAACTAAACGAACTACTCACGAGACATCATATGGAACATGATCGGAGGTGATATGATGATGAATAACAATCTGAACATAAACCTTGGTTCAATGGTTTCACTCAATAGCATCAATAACAAGTAGAAATCAATACCGGAGAGTTTCCCCTATCAAACAATCAAGATCCAACCCTAATTGTTACAGCGGTGACGAGGTGCAGCGGTGGAGATGGCGGTGATGATGATGGAGATGATGGTGATGATGATGGAGATGATGTCCAGCTCGATGACGATGACGATGGCGTCGATTTCCCCCTCCGGGAGGGAATTTCCCCGACGGATTTCAGCCTGCCGGAGAGCTCTTTTCTCTCTGGTGTTTTCCGCCCCGCAGAGGCGGCTGTGACTCTTCGCGACTATCCTCTGGAGCTTAGGTTTTCGGGACGAAGAAGTACGCGAAGGAGAGGAGGCCAGAGGGGGCTGTGGGCCCCTCCCCACATGGCGGCGCGGCTAGGGCAGGGCCCGCGCCGGCCTATGAGGGGGCCCATGGCGGCCCTCCTCGGCTCCTCCTTTTGGCTACCTCCGTCTTCTGGAAAAATAGGATTTTCGGTATAATTCCCGTCAATTGTTGATCTTCCGAAATATTGCATTCTGACGGTGCTTTTTCCAGCGAGAATCCCGACTCCGATGCGCGATTCTCCAATAATCATGAAGCATGCAAAATAGATGAAATAACATAAGTATCATCTCTAAATATGAAAAGATATCAATGAATAACGAGAAATTATGATATAAAATAGTGATGCAAAATGGACGTATCAACTCCCCCAAGCTTAGACTTCGCTTGTCCCCAAGCGAAACTGAACTCGGTAAACAAGACCACATGTTTATGGAGTGAAGAGTCGATAAACAAAATACGGACAAGAAGCATCATATTAATTCACACAAGACATTCTAGTGAACAACTTCCTCATATAATTCAACTTGAAACAAGTAAAAGGAAATCACGAATAAAGGTGCATAGGAAATCATAATTGGTGATGGCAAACTTTGTTCTTGGTCAGAGAACAGTTAACATATTATACTTATCTATTGAGCAGCACTCTCATATTAAAGCTTATAACAAAACTTGCATACTCAATCATAATAATCTCCTCATAATCATTGATAACCTTCAAAGCTATATTCATTCAGATAAAACTTGTACTGAACAAGGAAGAATAAAAGGCATGATTAAATAAATCACAATATAGATGGTTGGATCACAACAACTCAATTGCTTGCTTAAGATGGAGGGAAATAGGTTTACTGACTCAACATGAAAGTAAAAGATAGGCCCTTCGCAGAGGGAAGCATGGATTAAATCATGTGCTAGAGCTTTTTAAGTTTTGAAATCATATAGAGAGCATAAAAGTAAAGTTTTAAGAGGTG
>NC_061510.1:67007231-67018582 GCF_022539505.1 Lolium rigidum | reverse complement strand
GTTGTTTATGATCTTGCATGCTCTCCGTTATTAGTAGAGGCTCTGCAAAGTTTTTGCTCTTAACTCCAAGAGGGAGTATTTATGCTCGATAGTGGGTTCATGTCTCCGTGAATGCTGGGGAGTGACAGAACCCCTAAGGTTATGGATGTGCTGTTGCCACTAGGGATAAAACATTGATGCTATGTCTAAGGATGTAGTTGTTGATTACATTACGCACCATACTTAATGCAATTGTCTGTTGTTTAGCAACTTAATACTGGAAGGGGTTCGGATGATAACCTGAAGGTGGACTTTTTAGGCATAGATGAAGTTGGATGGTGGTCTATGTACTTTGTCGTAATGGCCAATTAAATCTCACTATACTTATCATGACATGTATGTGCATTGTTATGCCCTCTCTATTTGTCAATTGCCCGACTGTAATTTGTTCACCCAACATGCTTTTATCTTATGGGAGAGACACCTCTAGTGAACTGTGGACCCCGGTCCATTCTTTTATACTTGAAATACAAATCTGCTGCAATACTTGTTCTTTCTTGTTTTCTTGCAAACAATCATCTTCCACACAATACGGTTAATCCTTTGTTACAGCAAGCCGGTGAGATTGATAACCTCACTGTTTCATTGGGGCAAAGTACTTTGGTTGTGTTGTGCAGGTTCCACGTTGGCGCCGGAATCTCTGGTGTTGCGCCGCACTACATCCCGCCGCCATCAACCTTCAACGTGCTTCTTGGATCCTCCTGGTTCGATAAACCTTGGTTTCTTTCGAGGGAAAACTTGCTGCTGTGCGCATCATACCTTCCTCTTGGGGTTCCCAACGAACGTGTGAGTTACACGCCATCAAGCTCTTTTTCCGGCGCCGTTGTCGGGAGATCAAGACACGCTGCAAGGAGTCTCCACTTCCCAATCTCTTTACTTTGTTTTTGTCTTGCTTTATTTTATTTACTACTTTGTTTGCTGCATTATATCAAAACACAAAAAAATTAGTTGCTAGTTTTACTTTATTTACTATCTTGTTTGCTATATCAAAAATACAAAAAAATTAGTTTACTTGCATTTACTTTATCTAGTTTGCTTTATTTACTACTGCTAAAATGGCCACCCTCTGAAAATACTAAGTTGTGTGACTTCACAACCACAAATAATAATGATTTCCTATGCACACCTATTGCTCCACACTGCTACTACAGCGGAATTCTTTGAAATTAAACCTGCTTTACTGAATCTTGTTATGCGAGAGCAATTTTCCAGTGTTAGTTACGATGATGCTCGCTGCCCATCTTAATAATTTTGTTGAACTATGTGAAATGCAAAAGTATAAGGATGTAGATGGTGATATTATTAAATTAAAATTGTTTCCTTTCTCATTAAGAGGAAGAGCTAAAGATTGGTTGCTATCTCTCGCCTAAGAATAGTATTGATTCATGGACTAAATGCAAGGATGCTTTTATTGGTAGATATTATCCCCCTGCTAAAATTATATCTTTGAGGAGTAGCATAATGAATTTTAAACAATTGGATAATGAACATGTTGCTCAAGCTTGGGAAAGAATGAAATCTTTGGTTAAAAATTGCCCAACCCATGGACTGACTACTTGGATGATCATCCAAACCTTCTATGAGGACTAAATTTTTCTTCGCGGAATTTATTGGATTCAGCTGCTGGAGGTACCTTTATGTCCATCACTCTTGGGGCGGCTACAAAGCTTCTTGATGATATGATGATTAATTACTCTGAATGGCACACGGAAAGAGCTCCACAAGGTAAGAAGGTAAATTCTGTTGAAGAATCCTCTTCCTTGAATGATAAGATTGATACTATTATGTCTATGCTTGTGAATGATAGGACTAATGTTGATCCTAATAATGTTCCGTTAGCTTAATTGGTTGCCCAAGAAGAACATGTTGATGTAAACTTCATTAAAAATAATAATTTCAACAACAATGCTTATCGGAACAATTCTAGTAATAACTATAGGCCATATACTTATAATAATGATAACGGTTAAGCTAATTCTTATGGGAATTCTTACAACAATAATAGGAATACACCCCCTGGACTTGAAGCTATGCTTAAAGAATTTATTAGTACACAAACTGCCTTTAACAAATCTGTTGAGGAAAAGTTCAATAAAATTGATATTCTTGCTTCTAAGGTTGATAGTCTTGCCTATGATGTTGATCTTTTGAAATCGAAAGTTATGCCTAATAGGGATATTGAAAATAAAATTGTTACTACAGCAAATGCCATCCAAGTTAGAATTAATGAGAATATAAGATTAATGGCTGAACTGCGTTCTAGGTGGGATAGAGAAGAAAATGAAAAACTAGCTAAAGAGAAAAATGTAGCTAAAGTTTGGACTATTACCACCACTAGCAATGCTAATGATTCACATGTTGTTGCACCTCCTACTATTAATGGTAAAATAATTGGTGTTGGCAATGTTTCTACTCCTAGTGCAAAGCGCGCAAAATTACCTGAAACTGCTAAAACTGCTGAAACCGCTCTGTGATAAAACTGCTGAAATTTTTTCCAACCTTGGGGATGATAATCCCATTGCTTTAGATTGTAATGATTTAGAATTTGATGATTGCCACATCTCTGAAGTTATAAAGTTCTTGCAAAAACTTGCTAAGAGTCCCAATGCTAGCGCTGTAAACTTGGCTT
Organism: Lolium rigidum; assembly: GCF_022539505.1. Classification (NCBI taxonomy): domain Eukaryota; kingdom Viridiplantae; phylum Streptophyta; class Magnoliopsida; order Poales; family Poaceae; genus Lolium; species Lolium rigidum. The sequence goes on along the minus strand of NC_061510.1, from coordinate 67,015,914 downwards.
TCACAAAACATATTACAAATGCTCTCATAAAAGCTAGAGAAGAGAAACTAAAACTTGAAACTTCTATTCCTAGAAAGCTAGAGGATGGTTGGGAGCCCATCATTAAAATGAGGGTCAAAGATTTTGATTGTAATGCTTTATGTGATCTTGGTGCAAGTATTTCTGTTATGCCCAAGGAAGTCTATGATATGCTTGACTTGCCACCATTGAAAAACTGTTATCTGGATGTTAATCTCGCTAATAATGCTAAAAAGAAACCTTTGGGGAGAATTGATAATGTTCATATTATGGTTAACAATAACCTTGTCCCCGTTGATTTTGTTGTCTTGGATATTGAATGCAATGCATCTTGCCCCATTATATTGGGAAGACCTTTTCTTCGAACCGTTGGTGCTACTATTGATATGAAGGAAGTTAATATTAAATATCAATTTCCTCTCAAGAAAGGTATGGAACACTTCCCTAGAAAGAGAATGAAGTTACCTTATGATTCTATTATTAGAACAAATTATGATGTTGATGCTTCGTCTCTTGATGTCACGTGATATACACTTTCTGCGCCTAGCGGAAAGGCGTTAAAGAAAAGCGCTTATGGGAGACAACCCATGTTTTTACTACAGTATTTTGTTTTATATTTGAGTCTTGGAAGTTGTTTACTACTGTAGAAACCTCTCCTTATCTTAGTTTTGGGTTTTGTTGTGCCAAGTAAAGTCTTTGATAGTAAAGTAAATACTAGATTTGGATTACTGCGCAGAAACAGATTTCTTTGCTGTCACGAATCTGGGTGTAATTCTCTGTAGGTAACTCATAAAATTAAGCCAATTTACGTGAGTGATCCTCAGATATGTACGCAACTTTCATTCAATTTGGGCATTTTCATTTGAGCAAGTCTGGTGCCTCAATTAAATCCATCTTTACGGACTGTTCTGTTTTGACAGATTCTGCCTTTTATTTCGCATTGTCTCTTTTGCTATGTTGGATGAATTTCTTTGATCTATTAATGTCCAGTAGCTTTATGAAATGTCCAGAAGTGTTAAGAATGATTGTGTCACCTCTGAACATGTTAATTTTTATTGTGCACTAACCCTCTAATGAGTTGTTTCGAGTTTGGTGTGGAGGAAGTTTTCAAGGATCAAGAGAGGAGTATGATACAATATGATCAAGGAGAGTGAAAGCTCTAAGCTTGGGGATGCCCCGGTGGTTCACCCTGCATATTTCAAGAAGACTCAAGCGTCTAAGCTTGGGGATGCCCAAGGCATCCCCTTCTTCATCGACAACATTATCAGGTTCCTCCCCTGAAACTATATTTTTATTCGGCCACATCTTATGTGCTTTGCTTGGAGCGTCGGTTTGTTTTTGTTTTTTTTTGTTTGAATAAAATGGATCCTAGCATTCACTTTGTGGGAGAGAGACACGCTCCGCTGTAGCATATGGACAAGTATGTCCTTAGGCTTTACTCATAGTATTCATGGCGAAGTTTCTTCTTCGTTAAATTGTTATATGGTTGGAATTGGAAAATGCTACATGTAGTAATCCTAAAATGTCTTGGATAATTTGATACTTGGCAATTGTTGTGCTCATGTTTAAGCTCTTGCATCATATACTTTGCACCCATTAATGAAGAAACACTTAGAGCTTGCTAATTTGGTTTGCATATTTGGTTTCTCTAGAGTCTAGATAATATCTAGTATTGAGTTTTGAACAACAAGGAAGACGGTGTAGAGTCTTATAATGTTTACAATATGTCTTTTATGTGAGTTTTGCTGCACCGTTCATCCTTGTGTTTGTTTCAAATAACCTTGCTAGCCTAAACCTTGCATCGAGAGGGAATACTTCTCATGCATCCAAAATCCTTGAGCCAGCCACTATGCCATTTGTGTCCACCATACCTACCTACTGCATGGTATTTCTCCGCCATTCCAAAGTAAATTGCTTGAGTGCTACCTTTAAAATTCCATCATTCACCTTTGCAATATATAGCTCATGGGACAAATAGCTTAAAAACTATTGTGGTATTGAATATGTACTTATGCACTTTATCTCTTATTAAGTTGCTTGTTGTGCGATAACCATGTTTTCTGGGGACGCCATCAACTACCCTTTGTTGAATATCATGTGAGTTGCTATGCATGTCCGTCTTGTCTGAAGTAAGAGAGATCTACCATCTTAATGGTTGGAGCATGCATATTGTTAGAGAAGAACATTGGGCCGCTAACTAAAGCCATGATTCATGGTGGAAGTTTCAGTTTTGGACATATATCCTCAATCTCATATGAGAATAATAATTGTTGCCACATGCTTATGCATTAAAGAGGAGTCCATTATCTGTTGTCCATGATTGTCCCGGTATGGATGTCTAAGTTGAGAATAATCAAAAGCGAGAAATCCAAAATGCGAGCTTTCTCCTTAGACCTTTGTACAGGCGGCATGGAGGTACCCCATTGTGACACTTGGTTAAAACATGTGTATTGCGATGATCCGGTAGTCCAAGCTAATTAGGACAAGGTGCGGGCACTATTAGTATACTATGCATGAGGCTTGCAACTTGTAAGATATAATTTACATAACTCATATGCTTTATTACTACCGTTGACAAAATTGTTTCATGTTTTCAAAATAAAAGCTCTAGCACAAATATAGCAATCAATGCTTTCCTCTTTGAAGGACCATTCTTTTTACTTTTATGTTGAGTCAGTTCACCTATCTCTCTCCATCTCAAGAAGCAAACACTTGTGTGAACTGTGCATTGATTCCTACATACTTGCATATTGCACTTGTTATATTACTCTATGTTGATAATTATCCATGAGATATACATGTTACAAGTTGAAAGCAACCGCTGAAACTTAATCTTCCTTTGTGTTGCTTCAATACCTTTACTTTGATTTATTGCTTTATGAGTTAACTCTTATGCAAGACTTATTGATGCTTGTCTTGAAGTACTATTCATGAAAGGTCTTTGCTTTATGATTCACTTGTTTACTCATGTCATTACCATTGTTTTGATCGCTGCATTCATTACATATGTTCACAAATAGTATGATCAAGGTTATGTTGGCATGTCACTTCAGAAATTATCTTTGTTATCGTTTTACCTGCTCGGGACAAGCAGAACTAAGCTTGGGGATGCTGATACGTCTCCGACGTATCGATAATTTCTTATGTTCCATGCCACATTATTGATGATATCTACATGTTTTATGCACACTTTATGTCATATTCGTGCATTTTCTGGAACTAACCTATTAACAAGATGCCGAAGAGCCGATTGCTTTGTTTCTGCTGTTTTTGGTTTCAGAAATCCTAGTAACGAAATATTCTCGGAATTGGACGAAATCAACGCCCGGGGTCCTATTTTGCCACGAAACTTCCGAGAAGACCGAAGAGGAGTCGAAGTGGGGCCACGAGGCGCCGCCACCATAGGGCGGCGCGGCCCAGGCCTTGGCCGCGCCGACCGTGGTGTGGGGCCCTCGTGTGGCCCCCACGTTGCCCTTTCGCCTACTTAAAGCCTCCGTCGCGAAACCCCCGAGCACCGAGAGCCACGATACGGAAAACCTTCCGGAGACACCGCCGCCGCCAATCCCATCTCGGGGGATTCTCGGAGATCTCCTCCGGCACCCTGCCGGAGAGGGGATTCATCTCCCGGAGGACTCTTCACCGCCATGGTCGCCTCCGGAGTGATGAGTGAGTAGTTCACCCCCGGACTATGGGTCCATAGCAGTAGCTAGATGGTTGTCTTCTCCTCATTGTGCTTCATTGTTGGATCTTGTGAGCTGCCTAACATGATCAAGATCATCTATCCGTAATGCTATATGTTGTGTTTGTCGGGATCCGATGGATAGAGAATACTATGTTATGTTAATTATCAAGTTATTACCTATGTGTTGTTTATGATCTTGCATGCTCTCCGTTATTAGTAGAGGCTCTGGCCAAGTTTTTGCTCTTAACTCCAAGAGGGAGTATTTATGCTCGATAGTGGGTTCATGTCTCCGTGAATCTGGGGGAGTGACAGAAACCCCTAAGGTTATGGATGTGATGTTGCCACTAGGGATAAAACATTGATGCTATGTCTAAGGATGTAGTTGTTGATTACATTACGCACCATACTTAATGCAATTGTCTGTTGTTTAGCAACTTAATACTGGAAGGGGTTCGGATGATAACCTCGAAGGTGGACTTTTAGGCATAGATGCAGTTGGATGGCGGTCTATGTACTTTGTCGTAATGCCCAATTAAATCACACTATACTTATCATGACATGTATGTGCATTGTTATGCCTTCTCTATTTGTCAATTGCCCGACTGTAATTTGTTCACCCAACATGCTTTTATCTTATGGGAGAGACACCTCTAGTGAACTGTGGACCCCGGTCCATTCTTTTATACTGAAATACAAATCTCACTGCAATACTTGTTCTTTACTGTTTTCTTGCAAATAATCATCTTCCACACAATACGGTTAATCCTTTGTTACAGACAAGCCGGTGAGATTGACAACCTCACTTGTTTCGTTGGGGCAAAGTACTTTGGTTGTGTTGTGCAGGTTCACGTTGGCGCCGGAATCTCTGGTGTTGCGCCGCACTACATCCCGCCGCCATCAACCTTCAACGTGCTTCTTGGCTCCTCCTGGTTCGATAAACCTTGGTTTCTTTCTGAGGGAAAACTTGCTGTTGTGCGCATCATACCTTCCTCTTGGGGTTCCCAACGAACGTGTGAGTTACACGCCATCAATACGTTTGAGACGTATCAGGCACCAAGGGCGGCGGCCTTGGATGGCGGAGACGCCGTCGACCTGGTGGCAGGTGGCGGGCGTCTGGTGCCACTGACCGTGGCACCACGGTGGTGGTCTTCTCTCTCGCCGGAGGAGATCGGCTAGTTGTGTGGCTAGCTGTGGCGGATATTGCGATCCGTCGCCTAGCCCCCGATGGCGAGGCGCAGCTGCCGGTGAAAGCCGGCCAGACTTTGGTCATGGCGGATGATGGCGGCGTGTTTCGTCGTTACCTTGTTGAAGGCATTGTCTTTGCAGCCTGCGTTTCTTCGCCTGGGCTGCTCCGGGGGAAATCCTAGACCCGGGTCTCCCGGATCGGACGATGGCAGCGCGCAACGCCGTTCTCCCTGTTGGGGGCATCGTTTTTGGAACTGAAACGAATGGCGGTGGTGCTGAGGTGGAGCGGTGTGCTTTCGCTGTGTCGGCGTCGTCGAGTCGCCGCGGCATGGTGCAGTGGTTTCTCGGGACGGATGCAATGTGATGGACTCGTGCAGGATGGTGGAGTCGTCTAGCACCGTGGCGGCATCGATGGCAGGCCTAGCATGGTCAATGTGATGATCTCTCTTGAAAATGGAGTCGAGGAAGACGGCGGTTGCAACTTCTATGGCGTAGGCGTTGGCGTATGCTGGGAGTCTGGTTGACTGGATGTGCTTCTCATCTGCTATTGGGCGGCCTGGGAAGGCATTTGGTTTTTGGTTGATGTGAGTTGGTGAATTGTCACCCCCTTCATCCCTCTGTAGGTTTAGCGAGGTGGCTTCGAGTTTGATGTTTTGTATTGCTTTTGTAAGGTGTTGTGAATAATCTAATAAAAAAGCCGTGTGCATCTCTTGGATGCAGAAGCTGGGGCGATATTTCCCCCATTTCGAAAAAAAAATTGCAACTACCCTTGCAATGAGAGAAAATTTCGGTTGCAACCGCACTTGCAACTAGAGAAAATCTCAGTTGCAAGTCTACTTGCAACTACAAAAAAAAATCTTACGACTCCACTTGCAACTCCAAAAACAAAAATCTCAGTTGCAACTCTACTTGTAACTACAAAAAATATCACAATTGCAACTTCACTTGCAACTGAAAAAGAAATCCCAGTTGCAACTCCACTTGCAACCGCAAAACAATCTCACTTGCGACTCTACTTGCAACTCCAAAAAAAGCTCACTTTCGACTCTACTTGCAACTCTAAAAAAAAATCTCACTTGCGACTCCACTTGCAACTCCAAGAAAAAATCTCAGTTGCAATTCTACTTGCAACTGCAAAAATTATCCAGTTGCAGCTGGAAAAAAAATTTCAGTCGCAAACTTCACCTGTAACTTAAAAAAAATCATTGCCATATCACAACAAACTTCATATATTTTGTAGAAAATAAAAAAAAATAAACAAAAATAAATTATTGCCCTATCACAACAAACTTCATATATCATATGCGCCACAGAATTGTCTGACCTTCTGTGGCGCATGGGCCAGAATGTGCCACAGAATTCCAAAATTTTGTGGCGCACCCAGAGATGCGCCACAGAATTTAAATGCTAGTCGCGTGACAATTGTGGCGACAAGGATATGCGCCACAGAAGTCTGATTTGGTGCGCCACAGAAGAGCTATTTTCCAGTAGTGTGCATGTGGAGATGGCATTGTATGGTGTCGTGGCGGTGTCGATGGAAGGCATGAAAAGGGCAATGCTTATATCCATATCCTGGATATGTGCTCGTAGGAGACTACGGCGGCGACATTTGTAGCATGCGGATGCGGTGCTCCCTGAGGGTTTGATGGACCGGTGCGCCGGTTTTAGATAATGTGTGTATGTGAGAGGTTAAGGCATTCGGCCATGATCATGATCACCCCTTCAGCAAGCTTGTAGGTATTTTGACTCTTGTCGCCAAGAAGGTGGCTACATGTTAATCCATGAGTTATCATGTAAGGGTTTTCTAAATAATTAATAAAAAAGTTTGTATGCACCATTTTAATCCAGAGTGGGGGGTATGATCTCCATTTCAAAATGGGGGTGGGGGGAACAATAATAGTAAATTAAAACTGACATCAATTAACATGTACCAGGTGTTCATTTCTACATGTGGGCTAAGAAGAAAACAGTAATTCTTATATTCACAAATTATGGGATTAGGGGGGAAATATTCATCGAAATTTCGCTTGAACTCTGTGAAAAAAAAATCGATTCTTGGCAAGGAGCGAGAAAAGGTAATATCGGCCAAAAAAGTCGACCAGATTTGAATAAATCCAAGGTATTACACTTCAATAAGAAGTAAACAAATTGAGATTATGCACAGAGTGGCTTTCAGAGCAGGTGCTCAGAGCGCACCCTTATGTAGACCATCTATACTGCATCAAGATCCGCGCAAGCTCTTTTTTCCCCTCTCAAATAATCTTCTCATTTTTGTATCTCTCACACGAGACAATATTTGAATTTGAAAATTTATATATCACTTAAACATAAAAAATAGAATGTGGGAAAAAATCGATTTTTTTATGTCATTATGAATATATATTAAGAATTTATTTGAATTTAAAAATAATTTGAACTTTAAATTGCAAAAAAAATTCCAAACTATTTTTCTCCCATTATATTTGTTATTTTTGAGTGAATTCAAGAGAATAAAATTGAAATATTATATAATTTGCACTACAAGAAATCTGCCATAATATGACGTTTTTTTATGACTGGAAATCAAAATGTCATAACTTTATGACGTTCCTAGCTTTGACCGTCCTTGGCCTCTCCGGGGGGGCGAAACCCTAGAAAATCATGACGTTATTGGAGAAAAACGTCATTGGCAATTTAGGTCAAAACGTCATTAGCAAAAGTAAGTGGCCTACGACGTTTTTCCACTGCCGATTGCGACAAATCAATAACGTCATTGGCATTTGGCTCAATACAATGGTATGTGTTTGGCTGCCATGTCATCCATTTTGCCTATGTGTCCCTTTTCGGGTCCCACGCGCCTCACACGTGTCACTAGAAGCAAGCGCCTTGAACTAAGCTGACATGTAGGACCAAGCCGATACTTGTGGGACCAAGGCGTCTTGTAATTTTTTTCTCTGTTGCGTCCACCATTTTAATGGGCTGCTGGTGATATCATCCTCTTTTGGGCTGTCCTCTACTAGGCTGCTGGCCTACCCTAAGGAAATCGGTAATCGTTAACTGCTCGGCCGGCTTGGGAGTAGCGATTAATCGGAATTCGGACGATTAACTGATTTAATCGGTCGGCTATTAATCGGTGCAACCTACACAAATTAGCACTTAAAAAAATTATATAAGAAAAATAATAGTATATGAGCCTCTATATGTCTCTCCCTACTTCTCTAAAGCCTAAAATTCTAGAAAAACTTGTACGCTTTTCCTCCATGACCCAATCTTTAAGGTCAGAAGCGAATCAGGATCCACTAGCCGAAGCCGCGTTCCTTCCTTCCACTTCTTCTCCTCTCACCTCTGAAGTTTATATTCTCCCACCGCCTACCTAGGGTACGACCCCTCTTACACCTCAACCACCTAACCTATTGAAGGCGTCCTCCAGTTCCTAGACGAGCTCGGGCCTCATGGTGATCGAGCTCCTATAATCTGAGGTCTGGAAAACTATGAGTAACTGATCTGGGAAGGCAAGAAACTATTTGGCAATAGTGGAAATGAAGCTACTGGAGGCTGCAATCAAGCGGGAGCTTCGCAAAATCTACTTTATTGGGGAGGGGTAGCGCCTGTATTAGCGATATGCATTGAAAATATTGTAACTTTTTTGACCAAGTGTGGTAGTTAATCGGGAAAATACCTAGTAATCGGACTTTCGGACTGATTAATCGGGCTAAAGGATTAACACAAGAGATTAATGGTAATCGACACGGTCAAGCCCCTAGTAGAGATTAATCGGCCTAGTAATCGTTGAATCGGCCTAGTTTTTGAACAATGATT
>NC_061510.1:66987508-67007131 GCF_022539505.1 Lolium rigidum | reverse complement strand
TTGGGCAACCAATTAAGCTAACGGAACATTATTAGGATCAACATTAGTCCTATCATTCACAAGCATAGACATAATAGTATCAATCTTATCATTCAAGGAAGAGGATTCTTCAACAGAATTTACCTTCTTACCTTGTGGAGCTCTTTCCGTGTGCCATTCAAAGTAATTAATCATCATATCATCAAGAAGCTTTGTAGCCGCCCCAAGAGTGATGGACATAAAGGTACCTCCAGCAGCTGAATCCAATAAATTCCGCGAAGAAAAATTTAGTCCTGCATAGAAGGTTTGGATGATCATCCAAGTAGTCAGTCCATGGGTTGGGCAATTTTTAACCAAAGATTTCATTCTTTCCCAAGCTTGAGCAACATGTTCATTATCCAATTGTTTAAAATTCATTATGCTACTCCTCAAAGATATAATTTTAGCAGGGGGATAATATCTACCAATAAAAGCATCCTTGCATTTAGTCCATGAATCAATACTATTCTTAGGCGAGAGATAGCAACCAATCTTTAGCTCTTCCTCTTAATGAGAAAGGAAACAATTTTAATTTAATAATATCACCATCTACATCCTTATACTTTTGCATTTCACATAGTTCAACAAAATTATTAAGATGGGCAGCAAGATCATCGTAACTAACACTGTAAAAATTGCTCTCGCATAACAAGATTCGAGTAAAGCAGGTTTAATTTCAAAGAATTCCACTGTAGTAGCAGGTGGAGCAATAGGTGTGCATAGGAAATCATTATTATTTGTGGTTGTGAAGTCACACAACTTAGTATTTTCAGTGGGTGGCCATTTTAGCAGTAGTAAATAAAGCAAACTAGATAAAGTAAATGCAAGTAAACTAATTTTTTTGTATTTTTGATATAGCAAACAAGATAGTAAATAAAGTAAAACTAGCAACTAATTTTTTTGTGTTTTGATATAATGCAGCAAACAAAGTAGTAAATAAAATAAAGCAAGACAAAAACAAAGTAAAGAGATTGGGAAGTGGAGACTCCCCTTGCAGCGTGTCTTGATCTCCCGCAACGGCGCCGGAAAAGAGCTTGATGGCGTGTAACTCACACGTTCGTTGGGAACCCCAAGAGGAAGGTATGATGCGCACAGCAGCAAGTTTTCCCTCGTAAAGAAACCAAGGTTTATCGAACCAGGAGGATCCAAGAAGCACGTTGAAGGTTGATGGCGGCGGGATGTAGTGCGGCGCAACACCGAGATTCGGCGCTAACGTGGAACCTGCACAACACAACCAAAGTACTTTGCCCCAATGAAACAGTGAGGTTATCAATCTCACCGGCTTGCTGTAACAAAGGATTAACCAGTATTGTGTGGAAGATGATTGTTTGCAAGAAAACAAGTAAAGAACAAGTATTGCAGCAGATTTGTATTTCAAGTATAAAGAATGGACCGGGTCCACAGTTCACTAGAGGTGTCTCTCCCATAAGATAAAAGCATGTTGGGTGAACAAATTATAGTGCGAGCAATTGACAAATAGAGAGGGCATAACAATGCACATACATGTCATGATAAGTATAGTGAGATTTAATTGGCCATTACTGACAAAGTACATAGACCACCATCCAACTTCATCTATGCCTAAAAGTCCACCTTCAGGTTATCATCCGAACTCCTTCCAAGTATTAAGTTGCTAAACAACAGATAATTGCATTAAGTATGGTGCGTAATGTAATCAACAACTACATCCTTAGACATAGCATCAATGTTTTATCTCTAGTGGCAACAAGCACATCCATAACCTTAGGGGTTTCTGTCACTCCTCAGATTCACGGAGACATGAACCCACTATCGAGCATAAATACTCCCTCTTGGAGTTAAGAGCAAAACTTTGCAGAGCCTCTACTAATAACGGAGAGCATGCAAGATCATAAACAACACATAGGTAATAACTTGATAATTAACATAACATAGTATTCTCTATCCATCGGATCTCGACAAACACAACATATAGCATTACAGATAGATGATCTTGATCATGTTAGGCAGCTCACAAGATCCAACAATGAAGCACAATGAGGAGAAGACAACCATCTAGCTATCGCTATGGACCCATAGTCCAGGGTGAACTACTCACTCATCACTCCGGAGGCGACCATGGCGGTGAAGAGTCCTCCGGAGATGAATCTCCTCCGGCGCGGTGCCGGAGGAGATCTCCAGAATCCCCGAGATGGGATTGGCGGCGGCGGTGTCTCCGGAAGGTTTTCCGTATCGTGGCTCTCGCATCGGGGGTTTCGCGACGGAGGCTTTAAGTAGGCGAAAGGGCAACGTGGGGGCCACACGAGGGCCCCACACCATAGGTCGGCGCGGCCAAGGCCCGGGCCGCGCCGCCCTATGGTGGCGGCGCTCGTGGCCCCACTTCGACTCCTCTTCGGTCTTCGGAAGTTTCGTGGCAAAATAGGACCTCGGCGTTGATTTCGTCCAATTCCGAGAATATTTCGTTACTAGGATTTCTGAAACCAAAAACAGCAGAAAATGCAAGCTGGCTCTTCGGCATCTTGTTAATAGGTTAGTTCCAGAAAATGCACGAATATGACATAAAGTGTGCATAAAACATGTAAATATCATCAATAATGTGGCATGGAACATAAGAAATTATCGATACGTCGGAGACGTATCACGTATCTATAATTTCTTATGTTCCATGCTACTTTTATGATGATACTCACATGTTTTATACACATCATATGTCATTATTATGCATTTTCCGGCACTAACCTATTGACGAGATGCCGAAGAGCCGCTTGTCGTTTTCTGCTGTTTTTGGTTTCAGAAATCCTAGTAAGGAAATATTCTCGGAAATTGGACGAAATCAACGCCCAGGGGCCTATTTTTCCACGAAGCTTCCAGAAGTCCGAAGAGGAAACGAAGTGGGGCCACAGGACGACGACACGCCAGGGCGGCGTGGCCTGGGCCCTGGCCGCGCGGCCCTGTTGTGTGGGTCCCCCGTGACGCCCCTTGACCTGCCCTTCCGCCTACTTAAAGCCTTCGTCGCGAAACCCCCAGTACCGAGAGCCACGATACGGAAAGCCTTCCACAGACGCCGCCGCCGCCAATCCCATCTCGGGGGATTCAGGAGATCGCCTCCGGCACCCTGCCGGAGAGGGGAATCATCTCCCGGAGGTCTCTTCATCGCCATGATCGCCTCCGGATCGATGTGTGAGTAGTCCACCCCTGGACTATGGGTCCATAGCCGTAGCTAGATGGTTGTCTTCTCCTCATTGTGCTATCATGTTAGATCTTGTGAGCTGCCTATCATGATCAAGATCATCTATTTGTAATTATACATGTTGTGTTTGTTGGGATCCGATGAATATTGAATACTATGTCAAGTTGATTATCAATCTATCATATATGTTATTTATGTTCTTGCATGCTCTCCGTTGCTAGTAGAGGCTCTGGCCAAGTTGATACTTGTGACTCCAAGAGGGGGTATTTATGCTCGATAGTGGGTCCATGCCTCCATTAAATCTGGGACAGTGACACAAAGTTCTAAGGTTGTGGATGTGCTGTTGCCACTAGGGATAAAACATCGATGCTTTGTCTAAGGATATTTGTGTTGATTACATTACGCACCATACTTAATGCAATTGTCTGTTGTTTGCAACTTAATACCGGAGGGGTTCGGATGATAACCTCGAAGGTGGACTTTTAGGCATAGATGCATGCCGGATATCGGTCTATGTACTTTGTCGTAATGCCCCGATTAAATCTCATAGTACTCATCATGATATATGTATGTGCATTGTTATGCCTTCTTTATTTGTCAATTGCCCAACCGTAATTTGTTCACCCAACATCTCGTTTATCTTATGGGAGAGACACCACTAGTGAACTGTGGACCCCGGTCCAATTCTTTACATCTGAAATACAATCTACCGCAATTGTTCTTTACTCGTTCTTCGCAAACAATCATTATCTTCCACACAATACGTTTAATCCTTTGTTTACTAAGCAAGCCCGGTGAGATTGACAACCTCACTGTTACGTTGGGCAAAGTACTTTGATTGTGTTGTGCAGGTTCCACGTTGGCGCCGGAATCCCTGGTGTTGCGCCGCACTACACTCCGCCGCCATCAACCTTCAACGTGCTTCTTGACTCCTACTGGTTCGATAAACCTTGGTTTCTTACTAAGGGAAACTTGCTGTTGTGCGCATCACACCTTCCTCTTGGGGTTCCCAACGGACGTGTCAACTACACACATCAAGCAAATTTCCGGCGCCGTTGTCGGGAAGATCAAGACACGCTGCAAGGGGAGTCTTCCACATCCATCTCTTTACTTTGTTTTTGTCTTGCTTTGTTTTACTTTATTTACTGCTTTGTTTGCTCTCTATATCAAAAACACAAAAAAATTAGTTGCTAGTTTTACTTTATTTACTGTCTTGTTCTCCATATTAAAAACACATATTTTTTTTACTTGCACTTTACTTTTGGTACCATGTCTAGCTCTGCACCTGTTACTTCCTCACCTGAGGAATTAGTCTTCACTTTTGAACAAGGGGATGAGGAGAGTTTTAAAGATGCTTGGTCCAGAATTTTTGATTCTTATCGTAAAGCTGAACCTCAAATGACTCTAAGTTTGCTCCTTAGTAACTTTTATTTTTGGCTTATGATTCGCTATAGATATGCCTTGGATGCTGTAGTGGGAGGAGATATCCTTCATTGCGATGGGGATCAAGCTTTTAATGCCATAAAAAAATTGGTTGCATCACATAGTTCAGCTAATAACTTTGATTCAGCTCTTATTAGCATTTATAATAGATTAAACACTCTTGAGACAAGTGCATCTTGCTTGAAAGAAAATTATAGTTATGTTCGTAACAATCTTGATCAAGTTTTAGTGAACTCTGAACCTTCAATATGGGACCCTACTATTAAAGTTGTTATTGGTGGTGAAACTTTTCATGCCAATTGTGATATTATGTCTGAATTTTGCCTTATGCCTAAGAGTATTTATGAATCTTTGACACTTTGGGGACTCGTTGAAGGGGAGAAGGAATAACTCTTATTGATAACTCTGTTATAATTCCTAAGGGAATAGCCGCTGGTGTGCATACAACCATTCTTGGAAGAACAGTATCCACTGATTATCTTGTTATTGAATGTGTAGGAACAGGACAAATCACACTCAGAAGATCCCTGCTGAAACTATTGGGAGCAGTCATAAATGTGGGAGAAGGCACCCTAAAATTCACCTCTACACCGGAAGGTAGACATGTATTCCCTAAATCAAAGAGTAAGAAAAAGAATAAGAAGGGTAGGCGTAAAGCCCGAGGTAATGTTGATGCTTCACCTCTTGATAATACTTGATTCACACTTTCTGCGCCTAGCTGAAAGGCGTTAAAGAAAAACGCTTATGGGAGACAACCCATTATTTTACTACTACACTTTGTTTTATATTTGAGTCTTGGAAGTTGTTATTACTGTAGTAACCTCTCCTTATCTTTATTTTATTTGCATTGTTGTGCCAAGTAAAGTCTTTGATAGTAAAGTCAATACTAGATTTGGATTGCTGCGCAGGAACAGATTTCTTGCTGTCACGAATTTGAGCAGTAGTCTCTGTAGAAAATTTATAAAAATCTGCGAATTTACGTGCGTGATCCTCAGATATGTACGCAACTTTCATTCAATTTGGGCATTTTCATCTGAGTAAGTCTGGTGCCTCTTAAAAATTCGTCTTTACGGACTGTTCTGTTTTGACAGATTCTGCCTTTTATTTCGCATTGCCTGTTTTGCTATGTTTGATGGATTTCTTTGTTCCATTAACTTTTAGTAGCTTTGTGCAATGTCCAGAAGTGTTAAGAATGATTATGTCACCTCTGAATATATGAATTATGCACTGACCCTCTAATGAGTTTGTTTTGAGTTTGGTGTGGAGGAAGTTTTCAAGGGTCAAGAGGGGAGGATGATACAATATGATCAAGAAGAGTGAAAAGTCTAAGCTTGGGGATGCCCCCGTCGTTCATCCCTGCATATTTTAAGAAGACCCAAGCGTCTAAGCTTGGGATGCCCAAGGCATCCCTTCTTCATCGACAACTTATCAGGTCACTTCTAGTGAAACTTTATTTTTATTCCGTCACATCTTATGTGCTTTACTTGGAGCGTCTGTTTGTTTTTGTTTTTGTTTTTGTTTGAAAAAATCGGATCCTAGCATTCTTTGTTTGTGAGAGAGACACGCTCCGCTGTTTCGTATAAACACATGTGTTCTTAGCTTTATATTTAATGTTCATTGCGAAAGTTGAACTACTTCATTTATTGTTATATGGTTGGAAACGGAAAATGCCGCATGTGGTAAATGGTATAATGTCTTGAATAATTTGATACTTGGCAATTGTTGTGCTCATATAGATCATGTTTAAGCTCTTGCATCATGTACCTTGTACCCATTAATGAATAATTACATAGAGCTTGTTAAAATTTGGTTTGCATGATTGATCTCTAGAGTCTAGATATTTTCTGGTTGAGGTGTTTGAACAACAAGGGGACAATGTAAAGTCTTATAATAGTTACAATATGTTCATATGTGAGCTTTGCTGCACCTTTTATACTTGAGTTTGCTTCAAACAACCTTGCTAGCCTAGCCTTGTATTGAGAGGAATTCTTCTCGTGCATCCAAACCCTTGAGCCAATAACCATGCCATTTGTGTCCACCATACCTACCTACCACATGGTATTTCTCTGGCATTCCAAAGTACATTACTTGAGTGCTACTTTAAAATTCTATTCTTTGTCTTTGCAATATATAGCTCATGGGAAAAATAGCTTAAAAACTATTGTGGTGAAGAATATGTACTTATGTGTCTTATTTCATAATAAGTTGCTTGTTGAGCGGTAACCATGTTTCTGGGGACGCCATCAACTTTTACCTTTGTTGAATATCATGTGAGTTGCTATGCATGTTCGTCTTGTCTGAAGTAAGAGCGATTTTCATGATCAAATGGTTTGAGTATGCATACTGTTAGAGAAGAACATTGGGCCGCTAACTAAAGCCATGATTCATGGTGGAAGTTTCAGTTTGGACAATTAATCCTCAATCTCTTATGAGAATATTAATTGTTGTTGAATGCTTATGCATTAAAGAGAAGTCCATTATCTGTTGTCTATGTTGTCCCGTGATGGATGTCTAAGTTGAGAATAATCAAAAGCGAGAAATCCAATGCGAGCTTTCTCCTTAGACCTTTGTACAGGCGGCATAGAGGTACCCCTTTGGGACACTTGGTTGAAACATATGCTATGCAATGATAATCCATGTTAATCCAAGCTAATTAGGACAAGGTGCGAGCACTATTGGTATACTATGCATGAGGCTTGCAACTTATAGGATATCTTATACATAACACATATGCTTTATTACTACCGTTGACAAAATTGTTTCTTGTTTTCAAAATGAAAAGATCTAGCACAAATATAGTAATCAATGCTTCCCTCTGCGAAGGGCCTATCTTCTACTTTATTGTTGAGTCAGTTTGCCTATTCTTTCTACCCCAGAAGAAAACACTTGTATCAACTGTGTGCATTGATTCTTACATGTTTACATATTGCACTTGTTATATTACTTCGTGTTGACAATTATCCATGAGATATACATGTTGAAGTTGAAAGCAACCGCTGAAACTTATATCTTCCTTTGTGTTGCTTCAATGCCTTTACTTCGAATCTATTGCTTTATGAGTAACTCTTATGCATGTCTTATTGATGCTTGTCTTGAAAGTATTATGCATGAAAAGTCTTTGCTACATGATTCATTTGTTTACTCATTATCTTCATCATTCCTTCGAATCGCTGCATTCATCTCATATGCTTTACAATAGTATGATCAAGATTATGATAGCATGTCACTTCAGAAATTATCTTTGTTATCGTTTACCTACTCGAGGGCGAGTAGGAACTAAGCTTGGGGATGCTTGATACGTCTCAAACGTATCTATAATTTCTTATGTTCCATGCTACTTTTATGATGATACTCACATGTTTTATACACATTATATGTCATTATTATGCATTTTCCGGCACTAACCTATTGACGAGATGCCGAAGAGCCAATTGTTGTTTTCTGCTGTTTTTGGTTTCAGAAATCCTAGTAAGGAAATATTCTCGAAATTGGACGAAATCAACGCCCAGGGGCCTATTTTTCCACGAAGCTTCCATAAGTCCGAAGAGGAAACGAAGTGGGGCCACGGGATGACGACACGCCAGGGCGGTGCGGCCTGGGACCTGGCCGCGCGGCCCTGTTGTGTGGGTCCCCCGTGACGCCCCTTGACCTGCCCTTCCGCCTACTTAAAGCCTTCGTCGCGAAACCCCCAGTACCGAGAGCCACGATACGGAAAACCTTCCAGAGACGCCACCGCCGCCAATCCCATCTCGGGGGATTCAGGAGATCGCCTCGGCACCTCCGCCGGAGAGGGGAATCATCTCCCGGAGGTCTCTTCATCGCCATGATCGCCTCTGGATCGATGTGTGAGTAGTCCACCCCTGGACTATGGGTCCATAGCAGTAGCTAGATGGTTGTCTTCTCCTCATTGTGCTATCATGTTAGATCTTGTGAGCTGCCTATCATGATCAAGATCATCTATTTGTAATTCTACATGTTGTGTTTGTTGGGATCCAATGAATATTGAATACTACGTCAAGTTGATTATCAATCTATCATATATGTTATTTATGTTCTTGCATGCTCTCCGTTGCTAGTAGAGGCTCTGGCCAAGTTGATACTTGTGACTCCAAGAGGGGGTATTTATGCTCGATAGTGGGTTCGTGCCTCCATTAAATGCGGGACAAGTGACGTAAAGTTCTAAGGTTGTGGATGTGCTGTTGCCACTAGGGATAAAACATCGATGCTTTGTCTAAGGATATTTGTGTTGATTACATTACGCACCATACTTAATGCAATTGTCCGTTGTTTACAACTTAATACTGGAGGGGGTTCGGATGATAACCTGAAGGTGGACTTTTTAGGCATAGATGCATGCTGGATAGCGGTCAATGTACTTTGTCGTAATGCCCTGATTAAATCTCATAGTACTCATCATGATATATGTATGTGCATTGTTATGCCTTCTTTATTTGTCGATTGCCCAACTGTAATTTGTTCACCCAACATCTGTTTATCTTATGGGAGAGACACCACTAGTGAACTGTGGACCCCGGTCCAATTCTTTACATCTGAAATACAATCTACTGCAATTGTTCTTTACTTGTTCTTCGCAAACAATCATCATCTTCCACACAATACGTTTAATCCTTTGTTTACGAGCAAGCCGGTGAGATTGACAACCTCACTGTTACGTTGGGGCAAAGTACTTTGATTGTGTTGTGCAGGTTCCACGTTGGCGTCGGAATCCCTGGTGTTGCGCCGCACTACACTCCGCCGCCATCAACCTTCAACGTGCTTCTTGGCTCCTACTGGTTCGATAAACCTTGGTTTCTTACTGAGGGAAACTTGCTGCTGTGCGCATCACACCTTCCTCTTGGGGTTCCCAACGGACGTGTCAACTACACGCATCAGTGCCGTGGTCCCAAACCTTGAGGAGGAGCAGTGCGAGATCCGTCTCCATCACCGCTGGCCCGGCGATGCCGAGGCTAGGACGGAAGGAGAGGATCGCGCCGCCAGGTTCTGGGTCCGCTCCACCGCCCCCATCACCGCCCGCCCGAAGGCCGCGACGAGGAAGAGGAGAGCCGCGCCCCAGATCATGGCCACGCCGCCGCCACCATCACCGGCCGCCAACACCCTCCACGGGCCGGGGCCATCCCCCCGTGCGGAGGCTTGCCTCCATCCGCCGCACGGAGGGATCACGCGAGGAGCCCCGCCACCTCCATCACCGGCCGCGCCCGGCTTCGTCGGCGACGGCCTCCGGGACGACGAGGAGGCCGGGATGGGGAGGGGAGGACGGCGGCGGCGGCTAGGGTTTGCCGCCCCAGGTCGCCCAGGAGGGGGACGACCCGAGCGGACCGCGTAACCTTTAGAAGTTGGAGGGTAGTTGCAATTGAGACTTTGTTTCTTCTATAGTTACAAATGTAGTTAGTCTTAACATGTTTGTTATGATTGCAGGCTGATTTAAAGTGGTTAGTCTTCCATGTGACTAATCCAACGCGGGAATGTAATTAAAGAAGGTCCTTGCACACGTATAAAGCCTAGTGGTAAGAGCATCTCCACTCGTCCCCCGACGAGGCCCCCGAGCGACGTTTTTCCCATCCGGACGGCGAAATTCGGCCCAGTCGCGCCCCTGGTTCCTCATTTTCGTCCGGATTTGGCCCTTCATCCATCCGGCGAGCCCACGCTATCCCCGGCCCCCCGAGGACCTATCGGGGACTCCGGACGAGTGAAAAGCGGGGAAGGGCCCGATCTGTCGGTGACTCGACACACGAACCCCACCGACACCTCGCTCAAAATCTCCCCCACCCCTCGTATCTCTCTCGCCGCCGGCACCACCCCGCCGGTTTGTTGCCCAGATTTCGCCGTCCCTCCTTCCCCACCTGCCTATATTCCGCCGTCTTTCGACGACGGCCTATCTGGCTGCGCCTCCGCCGGCCTGTTTTCCGACTTTGGCCTACTCCTCGTCGCTCGCGGCTCGGGTTGCCTCGACCACACCCGTCAGGTGTTCGTCCATTTGCCTCGCCGGCCATGGACTCGGACGAAGAGGAGGAGCAGATGTTCGTCGAGCTTATGCGAGAAGAGATGGCAGCCGCCGCCCAAGACGAGGAGCACATGATGATCCTCGGTTGCTTGTCAAGCATGTACGCCGGACTGGCAACTGGTCGACGTGGTGGGTTGGCACCAGGTCGCCGGAAGTGCAAGCCGAGACAGCGAATGGAGGGCTACTGCATGTTGTACGCCGACTACTTCGCCGACAATCCATTGCACGATGAGAGTGTTTTGATGTCGTTTCAGGATGAGCAGAAAGCTATTTCTGGAAATTGTGTATGCCATCCGAGACTTTGACCCCTACTTAAGATGCAAGGCGGATTGCACTGGTTTGGTTGGATTTTCGTCACTGCAGAAGTGCATAGTGGCTATGAGGATGCTGGCGTATGGATCTCCCGGTGATGGTGCAGATGACTATCTTCGGATGGCGGAGTCCACCGCCCTTGATTGTTTCTACCAGTTCTGCAGGGCCGTCATAGCAGTGTTCGGGGACTATTACTTGAGATCACCCACTCTCGAAGACACTCAGAGGATCCTTGCAACAAATGAAGCTAGGGGTTTTCCAGGGATGCTTGGAAGCATTGACTGCATGCATTGACAATGGAAGAACTGTCTGTTTGCGTGGCAGGGAATGTAGAAGGGTCACAAAAAAGGCTGCACTATGATACTTGAAGCAGTGGCTACCCATGATCTCTGGATTTGGCACACTTTCTTTGGTATGCCTGGATCCAACAATGACATTGATACGTCCCAAACGTATCTATAATTTCTTATGTTCCATGCTACTTTTATGATGATACTCACATGTTTTATACACATTATATGTCATTATTATGCATTTTCCGGCACTAACCTATTGACGAGATGCCGAAGAGCCAGCTTGTCGTTTTCTGCTGTTTTTGGTTTCGTAAATCCTAGTAAGGAAATATTCTCGGAATTGGACGAAATCAACGCACAGGGTCCTATTTTTCCACGAAGCTTCCAGAAGACCGAGGGAGATACGAAGTGGGGCCACGAGGTGGCGACACACTAGGGCGGCGCGGCCCAGGCCCTGGCCGCGCGGCTCTAGTGTGTGGGGCCCCCGTGACTCCTCCGACTCCGCCCTTCCGCCTACTTAAAGCCTTCGTCGCGAATACCCCAGTACCGAGAGCCACGATACGGAAAACCTTCCAGAGACGCCGCCGCCGCCAATCCCATCTCGGGGGATTCGGGAGATCGCCTCCGGCACCCTGCCGGAGAGGGGAATCATCTCCCGGAGGGCTCTTCATCGCCATGATCGCCTCCGGATCGATGTGTGAGTAGTTCACCCCTGGACTATGGGTCCATAGCGGTAGCTAGATGGTTGTCTTCTCCTCATTGTGCTATCATGTTAGATCTTGTGAGCTGCCTATCATGATCAAGATCATCTATTTGTAATCCTACATGTTGTGTTTGTTGGGATCCGATGAATATTGAATACTATGTCAAGTTGATTATCAATCTATCATATATTTTGTTTATGTTCTTGCATGCTCTCCGTTGCTAGTAGAGGCTCTGGCCAAGTTGATACTTGTAACTCCAAGAGGGAGTATTTATGCTCGATAGTGGGTTCATGCCTCCATTGAATTCGGGACGGTGACGGAAAGTTCTAAGGTTGTGGATGTGCTGTTGCCACTAGGGATAAAACATCGATGCTTTGTCTAAGGATATTTGTGTTGATTACATTACGCACCATACTTAATGCAATTGTCTGTTGTTTGCAACTTAATACTGGGAGGGGTTCGGATGATAACCTGAAGGTGGACTTTTTAGGCATAGATGCGTGCTGGATAGCGGTCTATGTACTTTGTCGTAATGCCCTGATTGAATCTCATAGTACTCATCGTGATATATGTATGTGCATTGTTATGCCTTCTTTATTTTTCAATTGCCGAACTGTAATTTGTTCACCCAACATCTGTTTATCTTATGGGAGAGACACCACTAGTGAACTGTGGACCCCAGTCCAATTCTTTACATCTGAAATACAATCTACTGCAATTGTTCTTTACTGTTCTTCGCAAACAACCATCATCATCCATACTATATATCTAATTCTTTGTTTACATCAAGCCGGTGAGATTGACAACCTCACTGTTACGTTGGGGCAAAGTACTTTGATTGTGTTGTGCAGGTTCCACGTTGGCGCCGGAATCCCTGGTGTTGCGCCGCACTACACTCCGCCACCAACAACCTTCACGTGTTCCTTGACTCCTACTGGTTCGATAACCTTGGTTTATTACTGAGGGAAAACTTACTGCTGTGCGCATCACACCTTCCTCTTGGGGTTCCCAACGGACGTGTCGACTACGCGCCATCAAGACTGTTTTCTGGCGCCGTTGCCGGGGAGATCAAGACACGCTCCAAGGGGAGTCTCCCACATCCAATCTCTTTGCTTTGTTTTTGTCTTGCGTTGTTTTACTTTATTTACTGCTTTGTTTGCTCTCTATATCAAAAATACAAAAAAATTAGTTGCTAGTTTTACTTTATTTACTGTCTTGTTCTCCATATTAAAAACACAAAAAAATTAGTTACTTGCATTTACTTTATTTAGTTTGCTTTATTTACTACTGCTAAAATGGGTACTCGTTGAGAATACTAAGTTGTGTGACTTCACTAGCACAAATAATAATTATTTCCTATGCACACCTATTGATCCACCTGCTACTACAGAGAATTCTTTGAAATTAAACCTGCTTTACTAAATCTTGTTATGAGAGAGCAATTTTCCGGTGTTAGTTCCGATGCTTGCTGCTGCCCATCTTAATAATTTTGTTGAACTATGTGAAATGCAAAAGTATAAGGATGTAGATGGTGACATTATAAAATTAAAATTGTTTCCTTTCTCCTTAAGAGGAAGAGCTAAAGATTGGTTGCTATCTCTCGCCTAGAAATAGTATTGATTCATGGACTAAATGTAAGGATGCTTTTATTGGTAGATATTATCCTCCCGCTAAAATTATATCTTTGAGGAGTAGCATAATGAATTTTAAGCAATTAGATAATGAACATGTTGCTCAAGCATGGGAGAGAATGAAATCTTTGGTGAAGAATTGCCCTACCCATGGACTGACTACTTGGATGATCATCCAAACCTTCTATGTAGGATTGAATTTTTCTTCGTGGAACCTATTGGATTCAGCTGCTGGAGGTACCTTTATGTCCATCACTTTGGGGGCGGCAACAAAGCTTCTTGATGATATGATGATAAATTACTCTGAATGGCACACAGAAAGAGCTCCACAAGGTAAGAAGGTAAATTCTGTTGAAGAAACCTCCTCCTTGAGTGATAAGATTGATGCTATTATGTCTATGCTTGTGAATGGTAGATCTAATGTTGATCCTTATAATGTTCCTTTAGCTTCATTGGTTGCCCAAGAAGAACATGTTGATGTGAACTTCATTAGAAGTAATAATTTCAACAACAATGCTTATAGGAATAATTCTGGCCACAACTATAGGCCATATCCTTCTGCTAATGGTAATAGTTATGGTAATTCTTATGGGAATTCTTACTACAATAATAGGAGTGTACCCCCTGGTCTTGAAGCCATGCTTAAAGAATTTATTAGTACACAAACTGCTTTTAACAAATTTGTTGAGGAAAAGCTTGATAAAATTGATATTCTTGCTTCTAAGGTTGATAGACTTGCCTCTGATGTTTATCTTTTAAAATTGAAAGTTATGCCTAATAAGGATATTGATAATAAAATTGTTACTACATCAAATGCCATCCAAGTTCGAATAAATGAGAATATTAGATTGATGGCTGAATTGCATGCTAGGTGGGAAAGAGAAGAAAACAAAAAACTTCCTAAAGAGAATAATGTAGCTAAAGTTTGGACTATTACCACCACTAGTAATGATAATGCTTCACATGTTGCTACACCTCCTACTATCAATGGTAAAATAATTGGTGTTGGCAATGTTTCTACTCCTAGTGCAAAGCGTGTAAAATTGCCTGAAACTGCTAAAACTGCTGAAATTTTTCAAAATATTGGGGACAATGATCCCATTGCTGTAGACCATAATGGTTTAGATTTTCATGATTGTCACATCTCTGAAGTTATAAAGTTCTTACAAAAACTTGCTAAAAGTCCCAATGCTAGTGCCATAAATTTGGCCTTTACAAAACATATTACAAATGCTCTCATAAAAGCTAGAGAGGAGAAACTAAAACTTGAAACTTCTATTCCTAGGAAGTTAGAAGATGGTTGGGAGCCCATCATTAAGATGAGGGTCAATGATTTTGATTGTAATGCTTTATGTGATCTTGGTGCAAGTATTTCTGTTATGCCTAAGAAAATCTATGATATGCTTGACTTGCCACCATTGAAAAATTGTTATTTGGATGTTAATCTTGCTGATCATGCTATAAAGAAATCTTTGGGGAGGATTGATAATGTTCGTATTATGGTTAACAATAACCTTGTTCCCGTTGATTTTGTTGTCTTGGATATTGAATGCAATGCATCATGTCCCATTATATAGGGAAGACTTTTTCTTCGATCTGTTGGTGCTACCATTGATATGAAGGAAGGTAATATTAAATATCAATTTTCTCTTAAGAAAGGTATGGAACACTTCCCTAGAAAGAGAATGAAATTACCTTATGATTCTATTATTAGAACAAATTATGATGTTGATGCTTCATCTCTTGACAATACTTGATACACACTTTCTACGTCTAGCTGAAAGGCGTTAAAGAAAAGCGCTTATGGGAGACAACTCATTATTTTACTTCTGCACTTTATTTTATATTTGAGTCTTGGAAGTTGTTACTACTGTAGCAACCTCTCCTTATCTTTTTTTTATTGCATTGTTGTGCCAAGTAAAATCTTTGATAGTAAAGCCAATACTAGATTTGGATTGCTGCGCGGGAACAGATTTCTTGCTGTCACGAAATTGAGCCGCCCCTGCTGTAGAAAATTTATAAAAATCTGCCAATTTACGTGCGTGATCCACAGATATGTACGCAACTTTCATTCAATTTGGGCATTTTCATCTGAGCAAGTCTGGTGCCTCTAAAAAATTTGTCTTTACGAACTGTTCTGTTTTGACAGATTCTGCCTTTTATTTCGCATTGCCTGTTTTGCTATGTTTGATGCATTTCTTTGTTCCATTAACTTTCAGTAGCTTTGTGCAATGTCCAGAAGTGTTAAGAATGATTATGTCACCTCTGAATATATGAATTTTCAATTATGCACTAACCCTCTAATGAGATTGTTTTGAGTTTGGTGTGGAGGAAGTTTTTAAGGGTCAAGAGAGGAGGATGATACAATATGATCAAGAAGAGTGAAAAGTCTAAGCTTGGGGATGCCCCTGTGGTTCATCCCTGCATATTTTAAGAAGACTCAAGCATCTAAGCTTGGGGATGCCCAAGGCATCCCTTCTTCATCGACAACTTATCAGGTCACCTCTAGTGAAACTATATTTTTATTCCGTCACATCTTATGTGCTTTACTTGGAGCGTCTGTTTGTTTTTATTTTTGTTTTTTTTGAATAAATTCGGATCCTAGCATTCTTTGTTTGGGAGAGAGACACGCTCCGCTGTTTCGTATGAACACATATGTTCTTAGCTTTACTTTTAATGTTCATTGCGAAAGTTGAACTACTTCATTCATTGTTATATGGTTGGAAACGGAAAATGCCGCATGTGGTAAATGGTATAATGTCTTGAATAATTTGATACTTGGCAATTGTTGTGTCATATAGATCATGTTTAAGCTCTTGCATCATGTACTTTGCACCCATTAATGAAGAACTACATAGAGCTTGTTAAAATTTGGTTTGCATGATTGATCTCTAGAGTCTAGATATTTTCTGGTTAAGGTGTTTGAACAACAAGGAGACAATGTAAAGTCTTATAATACTTACAATATGTTCATATGTGAGTTTTGCTGCACCGTTTTATACTTGAGTTTGCTTCAAACAACCTTGCTAGCCTAGCCTTGTATTGAGAGGAATTCTTCTCGTGCATCCAAATCCTTGAGCCAATAACCATGCCATTTGTGTCCACCATACCTACCTACCACATGGTATTTCTCTGCCATTCCAAAGTACATTACTTGAGTGCTACCTTTAAAAATTCTATCCTTTGTCTTTGCAATATATAGCTCATGGGAAAAATATCCTTAAAAACTATTGTGGTAGAGAATATGTACTTATGTATCTTATTTCTTAGTAAGTTGCTTGTTGAGCGGTAACCATGTTTCCGGGGACGCCAGCAACTTTTACCTTTGTTGAATATCATGTGAGTTGCTATGCATGTTCGTCTTGTCTGAAGTAAGGGTGATTTTCATGATCATATGGTTTGAGTATGCATATTGTTAGAGAAGAACATTGGGCCGCTAACTAAAGCCATGATTCATGGTGGAAGTTTCAGTTTGGACAATTAATCCTCAATCTCTTAGGAGAATATTAACTGTTGTTGAATGCTTATGCATTAAAGAGGAGTCCATTATCTGTTGTCTATGTTGTCCCGATATGGATGTCTATGTTGAGAATAATCAAAAGCGAGAAATCCAATGCGAGCTTTCTCCTTAGACCTTTGTACAGGCGGCATAGAGGTACCCCTTTGTGACACTTGGTTGAAACATATGCTATGCAATGATAATCCATGTTTATCCAAGCTAATTAGGACAAGGTGCGAGCACTATTGGTATACTATGCATGAGGCTTGCAACTTATAGGATATCTTATACATAACACATATACTACCGTTGACAAAATTGTTTCTTGTTTTCAAAATGAAAAGCTCTAGCACAAAAATAGTAATCCATGCTTCCCTCTGCGAAGGGCCATTCTTTTACTTTATTGTTGAGTCAGTTTACCCATTCTTTCTATCTTAGAAGCAAACACTTGTATCAACTGTGTGCATTGATTCTTACATGTTTACCTATTGCACTCGTTATATTACTTTGTGTTGACAATTATCCATGAGATATACATGTTGAAGTTGAAAGCAACCGCTGAAACTTATATCTTCCTTTGTGTTGCTTCAATGCCTCTACTTTGAATTTATTGCTTTATGAGTAACTCTTATGCAAGTCTTATTGATGCTTGTCTTGAAAGTATTATTCATGAAAAGTCTTTGCTATATGATTCATTTGTTTACTCATTATCTTCATCATTGCTTCGAATCGCTGCATTCATCTCATATGCTTTACAATAGTATGATCAAGATTATGATAGCATGTCACTTCAGAAATTATCTTTGTTATCGTTTACCTACTCGAGGGCGAGTAGGAACTAAGCTTGGGGATGCTTGATACGTCCCAAACGTATCTATAATTTCTTATGTTCCATGCTACTTTTATGATGATACTCACATGTTTTATACACATTATATGTCATTATTATGCATTTTCCGGCACTAACTTATTGACGAGATGCCGAAGAGCCAGTTGTTGTTTTCTGCTGTTTTTGGTTTCAGAAATCCTAGTAAGGAAATATTCTCGGAATTGGACGAAATCAACGCCCAGGGTCCTATTTTTCCACGAAGCTTCCAGAAGACCGAGGGAGATACGAAGTGGGGCCACGAGGTGGCGACACACTAGGGCGGCGCGGCCCTGGCCCTGGCCGCGCGGCCCTAGCGTGTGGGGCCCCCGTGACTCCGCCGACTCCGCCCTTCCGCCTACTTAAAGCCTTCGTCGCGAATACCCCAGTACTGAGAGCCACGATACGGAAAACCTTCCAGAGACGCCGCCGCCGCCAATCCCATCTCGGGGGATTCGGGAGATCGCCTCCGGCACCCTGCCGGAGAGGGGAATCATCTCCCGGAGGGCTCTTCATCGCCATGATCGCCTCCGGATCGATGTGTGAGTAGTTCACCCCTGGACTATGGGTCCATAGCAGTAGCTAGATGGTTGTCTTCCCCTCATTGTGCTATCATGTTAGATCTTGTGAGCTGCCTATCATGATCAAGATCATCTATTTGTAATCCTACATGTTGTGTTTGTTGGGATCCGATGAATATTGAATACTATGTCAAGTTGATTATCAATCTATCATATATGTTGTTTATGTTCTTGCATGCTCTCCGTTGCTAGTAGAGGCTCGGCCAAGTTGATACTTGTAACTCCAAGAGGGAGTATTTATGCTCGATAGTGGGTTCATGCCTCCATTGAATCTGGGACAGTGACAGAAAGTTCTAAGGTTGTGGATGTGCTGTTGCCACTAGGGATAAAACATCGATGGTTTGTCTAAGGATATTTGTGTTGATTACATTACGCACCATACTTAATGCAATTGTCTGTTGTTTGCAACTTAATACTGGAGGGGGTTCGGATGATAACCTGAAGGTGGACTTTATAGGCATAGATGCATGCTGGATAGCGGTCTATGTACTTTTTCGTAACGCCCTGATTGAATCTCATAGTACTCATCGTGATATATGTATGTGCATTGTTATGCCTTCTTTATTTGTCAATTGTCCAACTGTAATTTGTTCACCCAACATCTGTTTATCTTATGGGAGAGACACCACTAGTGAACTATGGACCCCGGTCCAATTCTTTACATCTGAAATACAATCTACTGCAATTGTTCTTTACTGTTCTTCGCAAACAACCATCATCATCCATACAATACATCTAATCCTTTGTTTACATCAAGCCGGTGAGATTGACAACCTCACTGTTACGTTGGGGCAAAGTACTTTGATTGTGTTGTGCAGGTTCCACGTTGGCGTCGGAATCCCTGGTGTTGCGCCGCACTACACTCCGCCACCAACAACCTTCACGTGTTCCTTGACTCCTACTGGTTCGATAACCTTGGTTTCTTACTGAGGGAAAACTTACTGCCGTGCGCATCACACCTTCCTCTTAGGGTTTCCAACGGACGTGTCGACTACACGCCATCAGACATCAACGTCCTTAACTGCTCCCCGATCTTTTCCAAGCTTGTTGAGGGTCATGCTCCTGTTATCACCAGAATTTAACCAA
>NC_061510.1:66972896-66987408 GCF_022539505.1 Lolium rigidum | reverse complement strand
GATCTTGGTGCAAGTATTTCTGTTATGCCTAAGAAAATTTATGATATGCTTGACTTGCCACCATTGAAAAATTGTTATTTGGATGTTAATCTCGTTGATAATGCTATAAAGAAACCTTTGGGGAGGATTGATAATTTTCGTATTATGGTTAACAATAACCTTGTCCCCATTGATTTTGTTGTCTTGGATATTGAATGCAATGCATCTTGTCCCATTATATTGGGAAGACCTTTTCTTCGAACTGTTGGTGCTACCATTGATATGAAGGAAGGTAATATCAAATATCAATTTTCTCTCAAGAAAGGTATGGAACACTTCCCTAGAAAGAGAATGAAGTTACCTTATGATTCTATTATTAGAACAAATTATGATGTTGATGCTTCATCTCTTGATAATACTTGATGCACACTTTCTGCGCCTAGCTGAAAGGCGTTAAAGAAAAGCGCTTATGGGAGACAACCCATTATTTTACTTCTGCACCTTTATTTTATATTTGAGTCTTGGAAGTTTTTATTACTCTAGCAACCTCTCCTTATCTTTATTTTATTGCATTGTTGTGCCAAGTAAAGTCTTTGATAGTAAAGCCAATACTAGATTTGCATTACTGCGCAGGAACAGATTTCTTACTGTCACGAATTTGAGAAGTAGTCTCTGTAGAAAAATTAAAAAAATCTTCCAATTTACGTGCGTGATCCTCAGGTATGTATGCAACTTTCATTCAATTTGGGCATTTTCATCTGAGCAAGTCTGGTGCCACTTTAAAATTCGTCTTTACGAACTGTTCGTTTTGACAGATTCTGCCTTTTATTTCGCATTGCCTGTTTTGCTATGTTTGATGGATTTCTTTGTTCCATTAACTTTCGGTAGCTTTGTGCAATGTCCGAAGTGTTAAGAATGATTATGTCACCTCTGAATATATGAATTATGCACTGACCCTCTAATGAGTTTGTTTCGAGTTTAGTGTGGAGGAAGTTTTCAAGGGTCAAGAGAGGGGGATGATACAATATGATCAATAAGAGTGAAAAGTCAAAGCTTGGGGATGCCCCCGTGGTTCATCCCTGCATATTTTAAGAAGACTCAAGCGTCTAAGCTTGGGGATGCCCAAGGCATCCCTTCTTCATCGACAACTTATCAGGTTCCTCTAGTGAAACTATATTTTTATTCCGTCACATCTTATGTGCTTTACTTGGAGCGTCTCGTTTGTTTTTGTTTTTGTTTTTGTTTGAATAAATCGGATCCTAGCATTCTTTGTTTGGGAGAGAGACACGCTCCGCTGTTTCGTATGAACACATGTGTTCTTAGCTTTATCTTTAATGTTCATTGCGAAAGTTGGACTATTTCATTCATTGTTATATGTTTGGAAACGGAAAATGCCGTATGTGGTAAATGGTTTAATGTCTTGAATAATGTGATACTTGGCAATTGTTGTGCTCATATAGATCTTGTTTAAGCTCTTGCATCATGTACCTTGTACCCATTAATGAATAACTACATAGAGCTTGTTAAAATTTGGTTTGCATGATTGATCTCTAGAGTCTAGATATTTTCTCGGTTGAGGTGTTTGAACAACAAGGAGACAATATAAAGTCTTATAATAGCTACAATATGTTCATATGTGAGCTTTGCTGCACCTTTTATACTTGAGTTTGCTTCAAACAACCTTGCTAGCCTAGCCTTGTATTGAGAGGAATTCTTCTCATGCATCCCAATCCTTGAGCCAATAACCATGCCATTTGTGTCCACCATACCTACCTACTACATGGTATTTCTCCGCCATTCCAAAGTAAATTACTTGAGTGCTACCTTTAAAATTTCTATTCTTTGTCTTTGCAATATATAGCTCATGGGACAAATAGCCTTAAAAACTATCGTGGTGAAGAATATGTACTTATGTGTCTTATTTCTTAATAAGTTGCTTGTTGAGCGGTAACCATGTTTTCGGGGACGCCATCAACTTTTACCTTTGTTCAATATCATGTGAGTTGCTATGCATGTTCGTCTTGTCTGAAGTAAGAGCGATTTTCATGATCAAATGGTTTGAGTATGCATACTGTTAGAGAAGAACATTGGGCCGCTAACTAAAGCCATGATCCATGGTGGAAGTTTCAGTTTGGACAGCTAATCCTCAATCTCTTATGAGAATTTTAATTGTTGTTGAATGCTTATGCATTAAAGAGGAGTCCATTATCTGTTGTCAATGTTGTCCCAGTATGGATGTCTAAGTTGAGAATAATCAAAAGCGAGAAATCCAATGCGAGCTTTCTCCTTAGACCTTTGTACGAGCGGCATAGAGGTACCCCTTTGTGACACTTGGTTGAAACATATGCTATGCAATGATAATCCGTGTTAATCCAAGCTAATTAGGACAAGGTGCGAGCACTATTGGTATACTATGCATGAGGCTTGCAACTTATAAGATATCTTATACATAACACATATGCTTTACTACTACCGTTGACAAAATTGTTTCTTGTTTTCAAAATGAAAAGCTCTAGCACAAAAATAGTAATCCATGCTTCCCTCTGCGAAGGGCCTATCTTCTACTTTATTGTTGAGTCAGTTTGCCTATTCTTTCTATCCTAGAAGCAAACACTTGTATCAACTGTGTGCATTGATTCTTACATGTTTACCTATTGCACTTGTTATATTACTTTGTGTTGACAATTATCCATGAGATATATATGTTGAAGTTGAAAGCAACCGCTGAAACTTATATCTTCCTTTGTGTTGCTTCAATGCCTTTACTTTGAATTTATTGCTTTATGAGTAACTCTTATGCAAGTCTTATTGATGCTTGTCTTGAAAGTATTATTCATGAAAAGTCTTTGCTATATGATTCATCTGTTTACTCATTATCTTCATCATTGCTTCGAATCGCTGCATTCATCTCATATGCTTTACAATAGTATGATCAAGATTATGATAGCATGTCACTTCAGAAATTATCTTTGTTATCGTTTACCTACTCGAGGGCGAGTAGGAACTAAGCTTGGGGATGCTTGATACGTCCCAAACGTATCTATAATTTCTTATGTTCCATGCTACTTTTATGATGACACTCACATGTTTTATACACATTATATGTCATATTTATGCATTTTCCGGCACTAACCTATTGACGAGATGCCGAAGAGCCGATTCTGTCGTTTTCTGCTGTTTTTGGTTTCGAAATCCTAGTAAGGAAATATTCTCGGAATTGGACGAAATCAACGCCCGGAGGCCTATTTTTCCACGAAGCTTCCAGAAGTCCGAAGAGGAGACCAAGTGGGGCCACGGGGCGCCGCCACAGTAGGGCGGCGCGGCCTACAGGGGGCCCGCGCGGCCCTGTTGTGTGGGGCCCCCATGACACCCCTTGACCTGCCCTTCCGCCTACTTAAAGCCTTCGTCGCAAAACCCCCAGTACCGAGAGCCACGATACGGAAAACCTTCCAGAGACGCCGCCGCCGCCGCCAATCCCATCTCGGGGGATTCAGGAGATCGCCTCCGGCACCCCTGCCGGAGAGGGGAATCATCTCCCGGAGGTCTCTTCATCGCCATGATCGCCTCCGGATCGATGTGTGAGTAGTTCAGCCCTGGACTATGGGTCCATAGCGGTAGCTAGATGGTTGTCTTCTCCTCATTGTGCTATCATGTTAGATCTTGTGAGCTGCCTATCATGATCAAGATCATTTATTTGTAATCCTACATGTTGTGTTTGTTGGGATCCGATGAATATTGAATACTATGTCAAGTTGATTATCAATCTATCATATATGTTATTTATGTTCTTGCATGCTCTCCGTTGCTAG
Organism: Lolium rigidum; assembly: GCF_022539505.1. Lineage (NCBI taxonomy): Eukaryota > Viridiplantae > Streptophyta > Magnoliopsida > Poales > Poaceae > Lolium > Lolium rigidum. Next base: position 66,983,620 of record NC_061510.1, on the reverse strand, counting down.
TAGAGGCTCTGGCCAAGTTGATACTTGTGACTCCAAGAGGGGGTATTTATGCTCGATAGTGGGTTCATGCCTCCATTAAATCTGGGACGGTGATAGAAAGTTCTAAGGTTGTGGATGTGCTGTTGCCACTACGGATAAAACATCGATGCTTTTTCTAAGGATATTTGTGTTGATTACATTACGCACCATACTTAATGCAATTGTCTGTTGTTTACAACTTAATACTGGAGGGGGTTCGGATGATAACCTGAAGGTGGACTTTTTAGGCATAGATGCATGCTGGATAGCGGTCTATGTACTTTGTCGTAATGCCCTGATTAAATCTCATAGTACTCATCATGATATATGTATGTGCATTGTTATGCCTTCTTTATTTGTCAATTGCCCAACTGTAATTTGTTCACCCAACATCTTCTTATCTTATGGGAGAGACACCACTAGTGATCTGTGGACCCCGGTCCTATTGTTTACATCTGAAATACAATCTACTGCAATTATTCTTTACTGTTCTTTGCAAACAAATATCATCATCCACACTATACATCTAATCCTTTGTTTACAGCAAGCCGGTGAGATTGACAACCTCACTGTTACGTTGGGGCAAAGTTCTGTGATTGTGTTGTGCAGGTTCCACGTTGGCGCCGGAATCCCTGGTGTTGCGCCGCACTACACTCCGCCACCAACAACCTTCAACGTGCTTCTTGACTCCTACTGGTTTGATAAACCTTGGTTCTTACTGAGGGAAACTTGCTGCTGTGCGCATCACACCTTCCTCTTGGGGTTCCCAACGGACGTGTCAACTACACGCATCAGGACTCTAGCTTCTCCACGAATCTTCAAGGGCTTCGGCGCACCCCCACCCTCCATCACCTCCAACTCAGCCCTAGAGTCTGACTCGGGTGTAGACTCCGTCTCCATCTCCACCTCCCCACTAGACGGACCCTCTAGGAACAACTCAGGAGCCACGTCGCCAGAAGTGGAGGGTGGCTCGTCAAAGTCCATGTGTACCCCGTCGCCACCTCGTCCTCCACCTCGTCCTCCTCATCCTCGTCCTCGTCCTCCACCTTGTCCTCCTCGTCCTCGTCCTCCATCGGTACCATCGGCGTAACGCGGATTTTGCACCGGGGCTCGATCACTCCGTCTAGGCGCTCTAGGAATATTCCTCTTCACTGCGCCGGCGTCTTAAGCAAGCTCTCGGAGTCTGCCTTACCGCTGCTCATATTGTTCGACTCACTTGCATTGAGAAGAATAAAACAGGTTAAGCACAAAGACATATTATATGAAGATACTAAGAATAAAAGGCACAATGCAATTAAGAAGCATGTTGACATAATAAAATGAAGATACTAAGAATAAAAGGCACAATGCAATTAAGAAGCATGTTGACATAATAAAATGTAGATACTAAGAATAAAAGGCAAATGCAATTAAGAAACATGTTGATCCTAAAATGAAGATACTAAGAATAAAAAGCACAATGCAATTAAGAAGCATGTTGACAGATAAATACTAAGAATAAAAGACCCTCACCAGCCATCATCGCTCTCACGCTCACTCTCATACTCCGTCTCTTTCTCTTTCTCTTTCTCTGGCTCACTATCACTATCACTATCTTGTGAGTACAAAGTTGAAGGGTCGACGGGTGGAGGCTCATCATAATTGTCATTCGCCTCAAGTAACTTCTCGAGCATAGATATGTCCTTTAGATCCACCACTGACTCACCACGAGTTTCTGCATCGTTCCCGAGGTCCTCTTGAACAAACGGTTCTAAAATATATTCCCCGAAGTCCTGTTCCTCTTGATAGAAAATCCCCTCGTATGTCACGGGGTCAATGTTGTTGTAATCATTCTCAGAGGGAATCGATAGGTTACCATGTGGCGATACCTGGAAGACGACTTCCCAACCCTCGAGTTCCGCTTTCTGGCATGGGTAGGGCAAATAATTAACTTGCTTGGCTTGGTGAGCCACAACAAAGACATCGGCTCCGCTATAGGTGGTTGAAGGCTTAACTCAACTAACCCAATGGACTTATCACTTCTCTGTCCACCTATTGGGTCGAACCAATGACACTTGAACATGACGATATTGAGTTGCACGTTCGTACGATTGAATGTCAACTCGTATACACTTTGTAACCTTCCGTAGTAATCAAAAGTTGTTGGCTCCTTTGGTGAAGACACCAGTATTTATCATTTTGGGATTCGCCCGGCCCTTCTGGTGCGTCTCTGTGTGGAAGCGAAACCCATTCACATCATACTTCTCATACTTGGTCACCTCACGGCTACAACCTTGGGAAACACATTTCAACTCATCTATCATATCAACGTTTCTCTCACGGCCCTACAAGAACATTTCAAATTTGTTGTGTGCATTAGTTACATGTAATAAGAGGGACAAGCCACATGTTGCAATGTAAGTGGACAGGTTAGAAACATTACTTTTTCCATGAACCATGACACAAAGTTTTTATTAATTCCGGGAGCACCCTCTTTCAGTAGAGTGTCCATCTCCGAGGGTTGAGGCAATTCATCATACGGCCACATTTCATCCGTGAATTCATCTGAAAGGAGAAAATAAGCATTAGACCGAGACGAGGTTACTAGCTGCAAAGTAATTTGTTCACCAATTTTACCTTACGAATGGGACCACTTCAATCATGTTCATAAGCACATATAGCATTATACAATCCTTCTCTTCGTTCTCCAATTTATATTTTGTTCCTTTACCAGCCTTGCCACCGGGGAATTGGAATAGTTGTAGCTTGGGGTTATTCTCGGGCACGTCGACATTGTAACGAGTGACCGGGTTATGCTGAGTGGGAACATCATCGGGATAGTACGTTGTCGCGGCATCTGCCATCTCCCGAAGGCATATTGCCTCAGCTATGCATGCTTCAATCTTGGTCTTGTTTCCAGTTATCTTTCGAATATACTTAAACTCTCTCTCAATACAGAACGCCAACGAAACCGCACCGGGCCACCCAAGAGTGCCTCGTTGGCGAGGTGCACAATGAGATGTGCCATCGGAGTAAAGAAGCCTGGCGGAAATATCATCTCCAAATTGCATAGCAACTCCGGCACTGTATCTTGTAGCTTTGCAATAACCTTGGGACATATCTGCTTAGCACAGAGCGTGCGGAAGAAATGGCTCAACTGCGCAAGCACTCGCCAGATTTTCTCGGGGATATACCCTCGAAGCATCACCGACATGAGCCGCTGAATCCATATATGATAGTCATGACTCTTGAGCCCGGTGACTTTTCCCGTCGAAAGATTAACTCCCTTACTCATATTCGAGCAATAACCATCAGGGAACATCATGACGTATTTGAGCCACCTGAATGCCTCCTTCTTTTGGATGGAATCAAGGCGAGAAGTTGGCATGCGGCTTGAACCAATTCTTTTGACGGCCAATAGGACGCTTCATGTGTAATTTTTCCCTATCACGAGAGGATCTCAACATCGACTCTAGCCTTGACATTATCCTTTGACTTCCCGGGAATGTTCAGGCATGTGTGAAAGACGGACTCCGCGACATTCTTTACAGTGTGCATCACATCGATGTTATGGGGAAGTTCGAGGTGCGTGTAATACTCGAGCTTCGTTAAGGCTGCCTCGTGAGTCCAGTTGTGCGTTACACCATATCCCTCAAATTGATGGCCAGTTGGCGTCGCTGCCGGCACGAGAGCACGTAGCTCGGCTTCAACAAGTGTACCATCAAACTTCGGCATATCTTTTTTTCATGCACAACTTTGCCCTTCTTGAAGTTCTTTTTGTCTTCTCTAAACGGATGCCTCCTTTTGAGGAACTGTCGATTCGTGTCAAACGCAACATACTTGCGACCCTTCCGTAGCCAAAGGAACTCAAGCCGGTGCTCGCACACTTGGGCATGGCCACTTACCAGCTGTACACCATCCGCATGTTAGGGCGTACCCGGGCATGTCATGCATGGTATACTGCAACCAAACTTTCATGTAGAAGTTTGTCTTTGATGCTCGGTCGTACGTCAATGTCCCGTGGTGCCAAGAGTGGTTCAAATCTTCCACAATCGGCTGCATTGTAGACACTCAAATTCTTCCCCGGGTAATGAGGGCCTGGAATGATCAGCGACAGAAACATGGTCTTCCTCGTCATTAGGACTCCGGGAGAGAGATTGAGCGGAATAACAAACACGAGCCGAGCAATCGTAATTGGCAGTCGACATACCATATGGATTGAAGCCATCTGTTGCTATCGCAATTCTGACATTCCGAGCCTCGGCTGCCGCAAGGGGGAATTTCTTATCGAAGTTCTTCCATGTCGTACCATCGGATGGATGTCCCATCTTCAACTGCTTGTTTTCGTCCACGAATCTCTTCCCATACTTGTGCCATGCCATCTGTTTAGCTGTCTCCTCGTGCATGTAAAGCTGCTGGATTCTTTTTATGAATGGGAGATATCGAAGAATCGACTTTGCGGTGCTTGACTGCCTCACCTGACCATCCTTTCATGTTACCTCTTCATACCTAGACTGCTTACAGATGGGACAGTACTTGTCCTCCGCAAACTGTCTCCAAAATAGAACGCAGCCTTTCGGACAACGATCTATCTTTTGATAATCCATGTTGAGGTCCTTCATCATTCTCCTCGTCGCGTGCGGGCTTTGAGGCGAGACAATGATCTTTGGGCAACATGTTACCGGTTGTTTTCGAGACTTGCTTCAAAGCCCTCACGGGTGGTGTTGTACCGGGTCTTGTCGGCTAGACATTGGGAGATGGCATCGAGCTGAGAAATCGCGGCGCCATCGTACAGAGGCTTCTTAGCCGCGGCAATCATACCATAGAAGGCCTTCGCGGTTGGCTCTGGTTCCTCCGGTTCTGGCGGCGCCTCCGGTTCTGGCGGCGCCTCCGGTTCTGGAGGTGGCGAATCCGGGACATCGGCATGGACGAGATCATCTAGAAAGTCTCTAATTCCATCGTACTCATTGCCATTGAGCCGCTGCAGCATCACCTCACCTCTGTCACGTTTGCGCTAATCAAAGTCGATTTCCGTGACGTACCCATGCATATACCCATATTGCAGAAGGTGTCTATACATTTCATCCTTCCCACGACGTTGACGCTTCACGCAGCGAACACAGGGGCAAAGTGCCCGAACCAGCCCCTTTGTACCACGCGCTAACTCATTCACTAGAAAATGAGTCTTCCTTGTCCACTCTGCTCGTTTTCTCGGCCGCACTAACACGCTCATTGTACATCCATCCATTATCAGCCATCCTCTGCTTTATTGGGAGCCAAACCACATACATAGCATTTATATCAAATAGGAAATTAAATGCATCATATTTTTATTTATTTTACCGGGCGAAACGCATGCATCAACCTACATCTCTACTAGGTGGGATCCTAGCAGCCGCCGGATCCGTAGTTGGCTACGTTCTCCATGCTCTACCCCGGTACAAGTCAGAATTTCGGCAGCACCTCCCCGCTGCTCTCCCGATACACGTCTTAGCAAAAAGCCGAGAGGATGTGCATCCGGAGAACAACGGGGAGGCGCCGCCGAAATCCTGGCTCGGACCGGAGTAGAACATGGAAAACGTAGACAACTACGCATCAGCCGACTGTCCCGTAAATGCCGCAAGCGTTACGGTTCAAAATATGCGGACCACTAATGCATATTTATCCACATAACGCTCGCGGACGGGAAGTGACACCTAGGTTACGCAACTTGACTTGGAAAATGAATCTAGTGACATAAGAAAATGCGGAGATGAAGTTGGAAATTTAGCTCACCCTCGGCTGAAGAGGAAGTAGTCCAACAACCGGGTGTCGATGTCGGCGAACGTCGAGAAGCGGGCAAGATCCGGGATCGTCACGTCGAGAAAAAATAGAAATAAAATAAAAAAACCCTATATGCCGAGGGTGGCCGTCGGCATAGGGTGGCCATGCCCTATGCCGAGGGTAGCCCTCGGCGTCTGGCTGACGCCGTGAGCGGGCGGTGACGGCGCGGACTGGGGCAGGGGCGATGCCGGTGCTACGCCGAGGGCCAAGTTTACGCCGAAGGATGCCCTCGGCATAGCCACCTCTACGCCGACGGTGAGTGTACGCCGACGGTCGGCTTCCTGAGCTGCCCCGGCGAGGCCGTACGCCGACGGCCCCGACATTTGGCCGTCGGCGTCTTCTCCCATTCCTGTAGTGATTTGACATCGTTTTAGATTGACCATTTTTTTCTTAAGATGATTTGGTTGGTTTCGGCTGCGACGAATTAGCCGATCACGTTTATACTGCCTTTTTTTTACGGCTGATGCATTTGTGCCTACAGGCAACCAACACCCATTTGATATGAACTGGACATAAATCATGGCTTTCTTATGTGTTTGCATCCACTACTTCTTACCTTATCTTACAAATGTGTGATGAATAACTAATTAAATGACAAAGTGTATGACTACATTAAAGGTGGCACTATATAAAAGCTTGTATAGTTCTTTGAGAGAAGAGAATGCACGGCATAATACCTCACTATTATACAAGTGCAGTACTTTAGGACTCGAGACATTGGAGGTAACCAAAAGAAAATCCAGCCACACCCCATGACGTGGGAGCTATTGGCATCAATACACTTCAGGGTGCGGTGATCCACTTTCACTAAGGCGCCTGCAGTGCTTCTGCCCCAAACAAGTCATCGCAAGATTCCTCAGCGAAAACACTAACGACACTTTTAGCCAACAAAAATAAGTTAGCAAAGATGAAGGGCGCGATGAGCTGTCTCGTCAAGGCGACCATCGCCCTAGTTATCATCACAATGATGCTCATGCCCACTGCCATGGTGGCGAGCGTCGCCAGATTAGATGCTACATGGAGCCAGCGGATACCGCTACCGCACGGATCGGTTCGAGGGCCAGAGAGCGTCGCGTTTGACAGCCAAGGCCAGGGTCCTTAAACGGCGTCTCCGACGGCCGCGTCCTCAAGCGGAACGGCGACAAGCTCGACTGGACAACCTACACCTACAGCCCGGACTACAACACCGAAGCATGCATGTCGACTAAAGAGGCTTGTCGGATTTGTGCAACCAATCTTCTTTACTATTATTAAATTCGGATCGGTCTGGTGCGTCGTACGTCCTACCGTCGATCGTTGGTATGTCTTCATCTCGCGCACAGATGGGCCGAGGCCCAACAAAACTCTGCTAAACGTTTTCTTTCTGCCCCTTATCTTCCTCGTCTCCTCTCTCTGACTGTGGCGGCGGCTGGATCGGGGCTCGCCGGTGCCTGCTCGCCGCACCTAGCCTGAGTGACCGACCATGAAGGCCGGCTGGATTCTCCGACCAGGCGTGCTGGCCGACATTCACGCCCTTCACCAGGTCGCGCACCTCGCGCTGATGGGAGCTTCATGGAAAGGGACGGAAATCACTTGGGAGCTGTGGATGTTGGCTGGCTACTCGAGAGGTGGAGCAATGAGGGAAGGCCGGTTGCTGGCGAGCCAGAGCAGAGAGGAGATGGGGATCTGAGGTGGGTCGCATGTCAAAGGTAGAGGCTATGATGCGCTCGTGTTTTAGCTGGTGCTTTTCATAGCTAATTGTTGTTGTTGCAGCTGGCTGTGATCATGCTCTGCAGCTGTCAGCGACAGAACGAGAAAGAGAGGTTGAGCGCCTATGGCCTGCCGCTATAATTTTTCTTTTCACCTGATTGCTTATAGCTATAAATTTTTTTTTGGAACATTATTGATTGGTAGCTGCTATTGATAATTTTACTTTCATGGAGTTGATGAACAACGGAAACACCAATGTGAATTGTTATTATGTAAACTCAGATATTTGTGTTTGAGGGAGTGACACAAAGAATATTTGGTAGTTGTTCAAAATCAGTATAATGTACGTCAGTCGGATGTAGAGAGCTAGAATTGCCGATTTCATTCGAAATGTGGGTGCAAACCGAACCGTGATTTCTGACTACACTGAGAGTTAGATGTTTCAATTTTGTCTAACTTGCTCTAAGGCAGCGCCATAACTATAGATGATGTGTATGAGATTGTGGATGACCGGACCATTCAATTGTCCCTTTATGTTCCTCATTAGTGTGTTGTTGATGATGTTGTCGCCTGCTGCTATGATTTTTCTTTTCACCTGATTGCTTATCGCTATAAATTTTTTTTTTTGGAACATTATTGATTGGTAGCTGCTGTTGATAATTTTACTTTCATGGAGTTGATGAACAACGGAAACACCAAAGTGAATTGTTATTATGTAAACTCAGATATTTGTGTTCGAGGGAGTGACACAAAGAATATTTGGTAGTTGTTCAAAATCAGTATAATGTACGTCAGTCGGATGTAGAGAGCTAGAATTGCCGATTTCATTCGAAATGTGGGTGCAAACCGAACCGTGATTTCTGACTACACTGAGAGTTAGATGTTTCAATTTTGTCTAACTTGCTCTAAGGCAGCGCCATAACTATAGATGATGTGTATGAGATTGTGGATGAACGGACCATTCAATTGTCCCTTTCTGTTCCTCATTAGTGTGTTGTTGATGATGTTGTCTCCGTAGCAAAGCATGGGTATTATGCTAGTAAACATATATTCATGTTATCTTGTCGCAGTTACACACTGCAGAGAACCTCGTGAGATTTAACAGCGGATCTGATGTAAATCACCGAAACGGAACGAGAGAAATCTCTCAGGTTCATGACCTGGCAATGCATCGGTTCTCAGACTTCCTGGAATAGTCAATTTGGCATCCTTTTGGATTGACCTTTCTTTTCTTAAGATTTGATTTGGCAGGTCGGCCAAAGAGGCTTGTCGGATCGTGCAACCAATCAACATATTCAGGTTATCTTGTCGCAGTTACAAACTGCAGAGAACCTCGTCAGATTTAACAGCGGATCGGTTTCAGACATGGATTGTATGATGTAAATCACCGAAACAGAACGAGAGAAATCTCTGAGGTTCATGACCTGGCGATGCATCGGTTCTGAAGCTTCCTGGAATAGTCAATTTGGCATCCTTTTGGATTGACTTTTGTTTTCTTAAGATTTGATTTGGTTGGTTTCGCTTGTGACGGATGAGTCGATCACGTTTATACTGCCTTTTTGACGGTTCATACGTTTGTACCGACAGGTAGCAGCCACGTAGTCGTAAATTAAACCGTGGTTGTAGTAGTAAAGTTTATCTTTCAAGTCAAAAAAAGTAAAGTTTATCTTTCAGCCTCTCGTTTGCCCCTGGTGCGAACAATGTTCTCCGTTGTCTGATGCTCCACAAAAGACAGGATTGAAATTGTCAGATAGGGAGAAAGGGAGAGACGCTCTGCTTTCTGACCATTTTGATCCGGGAATTCCTTGAGGAGTTCAACCTCTTCAGAGACTACGGATTTCAAGCATATTTTTCTTCTATACCCACTGCCCCCGATCAACCCACGCACGTCACGAGGTAGACGTACGCAACCCGCCAGTGCGCGGCGCACATTGCTCGAAATCCTCGAACGGCAGCCGCGAAACGGAGGGTCGAGAAGGAGAAAAGCGGGAAGTTAGCGAGCGTGTCAACAGGATGATGGCGTACGCGAAGAAGACGAAGGCGACGACGACGAGCTGCTACGGCGGACGAGTTTGTCCACGGCGTCGAGTTGATCTACCCGGAATCCTCGACTCTTTTTGCCGCTTTCTGGCGGTGTTCCCCGGAAGGAGAGTAGAAAGGCGGCGGCGAGAGATCGATCCCTTTCTGGACAAAGCGATTCGCCAACTTTTACGCTGCTCCTGCTGCCTGCCTGCCTCAGTGCTCCACCGTTCGTGATCCTATACTATGAGTCTATGAGGTGCCGGCCGGCCACAACCTTGGCGGTACATACCCTGATTTTCCAACACCGCGGGAGGGCGAGAGCTTAGAGCATCTTCACTCGTTGGCGCTTCCCACACCCAAATCCGGCGAAATTTTCGTCCGGATTGGAGAAAGATTTGGCCTGGGGAGCGCCGAAGTTCCAGTCGCCCCCCGGCAGGAAACCCCCAACCTCGACCATTTGACATATTTCAAACAAATTTAACATAAAATTTAACAAGTTCAGCGAGCAAGAGTACGAAAATTGCTGAAACAAATTCGGCGATAATCAGTACAATGTTTAACAAGTGCTGAAACAAATGAAGCACACAATTTCACAATTTTTCAAACAAATTATGACAGATTAGTTGGCGTCGGCGTTGGCGTTGCCTCGGAGCGTCCATATGTGCTCCACCAGATCATCTTGCAGCAGCTGATGCATTGTTGACTCTCGAATCTCCTGGCGCATAGCAATGAAGGCGGCCCATGATGGAGGCACCTGGTGATTAGGCTGTGCAAGAGGACCCTCTCTCTCATATGGTGCTTGTTGCTCAGCCAGGAACCAGATGTTTTCGCTCATTTTCAATAATCATATTGTGTAGGCACACACAACAGTTCATCACCTGCCACATCTGATCTTTGGACCAAGTCATAGCGGGGAACCGGACGACAGCAAATCTCTGCTGGAGGACACCAAATGCACGCTCGACGTCTTTTCGGCAAGCTTCTTGTTTCTTGACAAACTCGCAAAGTTTGGGGGTGCTATGTTTCGAGATAGTCTTCACAAATGTTGCCCACTTTGGATAGATACCGTCTGCAAGGTAGTATCCTTTGTTGTAGTGCCGACCATTGATCACATAGTCTACCGGGTGAGCTGTTGCGGTCAGAAACCCACCGGCGAGCAGCGACGGGCAACACAGTAGAGCCGGGAGGCTCCC
>NC_061510.1:66897730-66972796 GCF_022539505.1 Lolium rigidum | reverse complement strand
TGTGTTCCATGCCACATTATTGATGTTATCTACATGTTATATGCACACTTTATGTCATATTCGTGCATTTTCTGGAACTAACCTATTAACAAGATGCGGAAGTGCCAGTTCCTGTTTTCTGCTGTTTTTGGTTTCAGAAATCCTAGTAACGAAATATTCTCGGAATCGGATGAAATCAACGCCAAAGTTCCTATTTTCATCGGAAGCATCCAGAACACTCGGGAAGGACCAGAGGGGGGCCACAGGGCTACCAAACCCTAGGCTGGCGCGGCCAGAGGGGGGGCCGCGCCGCCCTATGGTGTGGCCCCCCTGTCAGCCCTCCTGCGCCGCCTCTTCGCCTATATAAAGCCCCTGGATCAGAAAACCCGATACCAATTGACGAAACCCACGAAACACTGCCGGAGCCGCCGCCATCGCGAAGCCAAGATGCGGGGGACGGGATCTGCGTTCAGGCACCCTGCCGGAGTGGGGAAGTGCCCCGGAAGGCTTCTCCATCGACACCGCTGCCATCTCCACCGCCATCTTCATCACCTGCTGCTGCTCCCATGAGGAGGGAGTAGTTCTCCATCGAGGCTCGGGGCTGTGCCGGTAGCTATGTGGTTCATCTCTCTCCTATGTAGTTCAATACAATAATCTCATGAGCTGCCTTACATGATTGAGATTCATATGATGATGCTTGTAATCTAGATGTCATTATGCTAGTCAAGTGGGTTTTACTTATGTGATCTCCAGGAGACTCCTAGTCCCACGTGTGTAAAGGTGACGAGTGTGTGCACTAGTGTGGGTCTCTTAGGCTAGATTTCATGAGAATACTTACTGATTGAATGGCATAGTGAGGTGCTTATTTATATCTCTTTAAGATTGCATCATGTTTGTATCACAATTTATCCATGTGCTACTCTAGTGATTTGTTATTAAAGTAGTTTATTCCTCCTGCATGTGTGCAAAGGTGACAGTGCGTGCACCGTGTTAGTACTTGGTTTATGCTATGATCATGATCTCTTGTAGATTATGGAGTTAACTATTGCTATGATAATATTGATGTGATCTATTCCTCCTACATATGCATGAAGGTGACGGTGTGCATGCTATGCTAGTACTTGGTTTAGTAGCGTTGATCTATCTTACACTAAAGGTTACTTAAACATGAGCATTATTGTGGAGCTTGTTAACTCCGGCATTGAGGGTTCGTGTAATCCTACGCAATGTGTTCATCATCCAACAAAAGTGTAGAGTATGCATTTATCTATTACTGTTATGTGATCAATGTTGAGAGTGTCCACTAGTGAAAGTGTAATCCCTAGGCCTTGTTCCTAAATGCTGCTTGAGTTACTACTTGCTTGTTTACTACTGCTGCGTTACTACTGCTGAGTTACTACTTGCTTGTTTACCGTTTCTTGCGTTACTACTGCTGCAATACCACCACCATCAACTACACGCCAAGCACTTTTACGGCACCGTTGCTCTTGCTCATACTTATTCATACCACATGTATTTCACTATCTCTTCGCTGAACTAGTGCACCTATTAGGTGTGTTGGGGACACAAGAGACTTCTTGCTTTGTGGTTGCGGGATTGCATGAGAGGGATATCTTTGACCTCTTCCTCCACGAGTTCGATAAACCTTGGGTATCCACTTAAGGGAAACTTGCTTGCTGTTCTACAAACCTCTGCTCTTGGAGGCCCAACACTTGTCTACAAGAATAGAAGCTCCCGTAGACATCAAGCACTTTTCAGGCGCCGTTGCCGAGGAGGAAAGGTAAAAGGCACTCATACTACGGTCTCGGGTAAAGTATTTTTACGGCGCCGTTGTGTGTGTGCTCGAAGCTATTTCCTTTAGATCCTGCAATTGCATCTTTTTGTTTCTTGTTTACACTAGTTTGGCATAATGTACAAGAGTGAGCTTCTTATTCTATTTCCTGATTTAAAACATGGATTGTTTGATGCGAAAATTAAAAAACCTATGGAATCTTCTTTGCATCTTTGGTAGTAATATTAGTATGAACGCTTTGAACACCATTGTTGATAATGATATAGAAAGTTCTAAGCTTGGGGAAGCTGGTTTTCATGATATTTTTAGTCCCCCAAGCATTGAGGAGAAAATTTTCTTTGATGATACTTTGCCTCCTATTTATGATGATAATGATAGTGGTCTTTTGGTGCCACTTACTATGCTGAGAGTAAATTTTGTTGTGATTATACTATGCCTCCTACACTTGATGAGAATAATAATGATAGCTACTTTGTTGAATTTGCTCCCACTACAACTAATAAAATTGATTATGCCTATGTGGAGAGTAATAATTTTATGCATGAGACTCATGATAAGAATGCTTTATGTGATAGTTATATTGTTGAGTTTGCTCATGATGCTACTGAAAGTTATTATGAGAGAGGAAAATATGGTTGTAGAAATTTTCATGTTACTAAAATGCCTCTCTATGTGCTGAAATTTTTGAAGCTATACTTGTTTTATCTTCCTATGCTTGTTACTTTGCTCCTCATGAACTTGTTTAGTTACAAGATTCCTATGCATAGGAAGCATGTTAGACTTAAATGTGTTTTGAATTTGCCTCTTGATGCTCTCTTTTGCTACACATACTATCTCTTGCGAGTGCATCATTAAAGCTACTTGAGCCCATCTTAATGGCTAAAAGAAAGAACTTCTTGGGAGATAACCCATGTGCTATTTTGCTACAGTACTTTGTTTTTATTTTGTGTCTTGGAAGTTGTTTACTACTGTAGCAACCTCTCCTTATCTTAGTTTTGTGTTTTGTTGTGCCAAGTAAAGTCTTTGATAGTAAAGTAAGTACTAGATTTGGATTACTGCGCAGAAACAGATTTCTTTGCTGTCACGAATCTGAGCCCACTGCCCTGCAGGAAGCTCAGAAAATTATGCCAATTTACGTGCATGATCCTCAGATATGTACGCAACTTTCATTCAATTTGAGCATTTTCATTTGAGCAAGTCTGGTGGCCTAATAAAATCCATCTTTACGGACTGTTCTGTTTTGACAGATTCTGCCTTTTATTTCGCATTGCCTCTTTTGCTATGTTGGATGAATTTCTTTGATCCATTAATGTCCAGTAGCTTTATGCAATGTCCAGAAGTGTTAAGAATGATTGTGTCACCTCTGAACATGTTAATTTTTATTGTCCACTAACCCTCTAATGAGTTGTTTCGAGTTTGGTGTGGAGGAAGTTTTCAAGGGTCAAGAGAGGAGGATGATATACTATGATCAAGGAGAGTGAAAGCTCTAAGCTTGGGGATGCCCCGGTGGTTCATCCCTGCACATATCAAGAAGACTCAAGCGTCTAAGCTTGGGGATGCCCAAGGCATCCCCTTCTTCATCGACAAATTATCAGGTTCCTTCTCTTGAAACTATATTTTTATTCGGCCACATCTTATGTGCTTTTTCTTGGAGCGTCTGTTTGTTTGCTTTTGTTTTTGTTTGTGTTTGAATAAATTTGATTACATCATGCTTGTGTGGGAGAGAGACACGCTCCGCTGGTTCATATGAACACATGTGTTCTTAGCTCATAATATTCATGGCGAAGTTTCCTCTTCGTTAAATTGTTATATGGTTGGAATTGGAAAATGATACATGTAGTAATTGCTATAAATGTCTTGGGTAATGTGATACTTGGCAATTGTTGTGCTCATGTTTAAGCTCTTGCATCATATACTTTGCACCTATTAGTGAAGAATACATAGAGCATGCTAAAATTTGGTTTGCATAATTGGTCTCTCTAAAGTCTAGATAATTTCTAGTATTGAGTTTGAACAACAAGGAAGACGGTGTAGAGTCTTATAATGTTTTCAATATGTCTTTTATGTGAGTTTTGCTGCACCGGTTCATCCTTGTGTTTGTTTCTAACAAGCCTTGCTAGCCTAAACCTTGTATCGAGAGGGAATACTTCTCATGCATCCAAAATACTTGAGCCAACCACTATGCCATTTGTGTCCACCATACCTACCTATTACATGGTATTTTCCCGCCATTCCAAAGTAAATTGCTTGAGTGCTACCTTTAAAATTCCATCATTCACCTTTGCAATATATAGCTCATGGGACAAATAGCTTAAAAACTATTGTGGTATTGAATATGTAATTATGCACTTTATCTCTTATTAAGTTGCTTGTTGTGCGATAACCATGTTTGCTGGGAACGCCATCAACTCATTGTTGAATTTCATGTGAGTTGCTATGCATGTTCGTCTTGTCGGAAGTAAGGGCGATCTACACTGAGTTGAATGGTTTGAGCATGCATATTGTGAGAGAAGAACATTGGGCCGCTAACTAAAGCCATGATTCATGGTGGAAGTTTCAGTTTTGGACAAATATCCTCAAATCTCTAATGAGAAAAGAATTAATTGTTGTCAAATGCTTAAAGCATTAAAAGAGGAGTCCATTATCTGTTGTCTATGTTGTCCCGGTATGGATGTCTAAGTTGAGAATAATCAAAAGCGAGAAATCCAAATGCGAGCTTTCTCCTTAGACCTTTGTACAGGCGGCATAGAGGTACCCCTTTGTGAAACTTGGTTAAAGCATATGTATTGCGGTGATAATCCAGGTAGTCCAAGCTAATTAGGACAAGGTGCGGGCACTATTGGTACACTATGCATGA
The DNA here is from genome assembly GCF_022539505.1 of Lolium rigidum. Lineage (NCBI taxonomy): Eukaryota > Viridiplantae > Streptophyta > Magnoliopsida > Poales > Poaceae > Lolium > Lolium rigidum. The sequence continues at coordinate 66,968,168 of NC_061510.1, read as the reverse complement.
GGCTTGCAACTTATAAGATATAATTTACATGATGCATATGCTTTATTACTACCGTTGACAAAATTGTTTCATGTTTTCAAAATCAAAGCTCTAGCACAAATATAGCAATCGATGCTTTTCCTCTATGAGGACCATTCTTTTACTTTCAATGTTGAGTCAGTTCACCTATTTCTCTCTACCTCAAGAAGCAAACACTTGTGTGAGCTGTGCATTGATTCCTACATACTTGCTTATTGCACTTATTATATTACTCTATGTTGACAATATCCATGAGATATACATGTTACGAGTTGAAAGCAACCGCTGAAACTTAATCTTCTTTTGTGTTGCTTCAATACCTTTACTTTGAATTATTGCTTTATGAGTTAACTCTTATGCAAGACTTATTGATGCTTGTCTTGAAGTGCTATTCATGAAAAGTCTTTGCTCTATGATTCACTTGTTTACTCATGTCATCACCATTGTTTTGATCGCTGCATTCTCTACATATGCTTGTACAAATAGTATGATCAAGTTTATGATGGCATGTCACTCCGGAAATTATCTTTGTTATCGTTTTACCTGCTCGGGACGAGCGAGAACTAAGCTTGGGGATGCCGATACGTCTCCAACGTATCGATAATTTCTTGTGTTCCATGCCACATTATTGATGTTATCTACATGTTATATGCACACTTTATGTCATATTCGTGCATTTTACGGAACTAACCTATTAACAAGATGCCGAAGTGCCGGTTCACGTTTTCTGCTGTTTTTGGTTTCGGAAATCCTAGTAACGAAATATTCTCGGAATCGGATGAAATCAACGCCAAAGTTCCTATTTTCATCGGAAGCATCCAGAACACTCGGGAAGGACCGAGAGGGGGCCACGGGGCTACCAAACCCTAGGCCGGCGCGGCCGAGAGGGGCCGCGCCGCCCTATGGTGTGGCCCCCCGTCAGCCCTCCTGCGCCGCCTCTTCGCCTATATAAAGCCCCTGGATCAGAAAACCCGATACCAATTGACGAAACCCACGAAACCTGCCGGAGCCGCCGCCATCGCGAAGCCAAGATCCGGGGGACAAGATCTCTGTTCCGGCACCCTGCCGGAGTGGGGAAGTGCCCCGGAAGGCTTCTCCATCGACACCGCTGCCATCTCCACCGCCATCTTCATCACCGCTGCTGCTCCCATGAGGAGGGAGTAGTTCTCCATCGAGGCTCGGGGCCATACCGGTAGCTATGTGGTTCATCTCTCTCCTATGTAGTTCAATACAATAATCTCATGAGCTGCCTTACATGATTGAGATTCATATGATGATGCTTGTAATCTAGATGTCATTATGCTAGTCAAGTGGGTTTTACTTATGTGATCTCCGGAGACTCCTAGTCCCACGTGTGTAAAGGTGACAGTGTGTGCACCGTGTGGGTCTCTTAGGCTAGATTTCACAGAATACTTACTCATTGAATGGCATAGTGAGGTGCTTATTTATATCTCTTTAAGATTGCAGCATGTTTGTATCACAATTTATCCATGTGCTACTCTAGTGATTTGTTATTAAAGTAGTTTATTCCTCCTGCATGTGTGCAAAGGTGACGAGTGCGTGCACCGTGTTAGTACTTGGTTTATGCTATGATCATGATCTCTTGTAGATTATGGAGTTAACTATTGCTATGATAATATTGATGTGATCTATTCCTCCTACATATGCATGAAGGTGACGAGTGTGCATGCTATGCTAGTACTTGGTTTAGTAGCGTTGATCTATCTTACACTAAAGGTTACTTAAACATGAGCATTATTGTGGAGCTTGTTAACTCCGGCATTGAGGGTTCGTGTAATCCTACGCAATGTGTTCATCATCCAACAAAAGTGTAGAGTATGCATTTATCTATTCTGTTATGTGATCAATGTTGAGAGTGTCCACTAGTGAAAGTGTAATCCCTAGGCCTTGTTCCTAAATACTGCTGAGTTACTACTGCTTGTTTACTACTGCTGCGTTACTATTGCTGAGTTACTACTGCTTGTTTACTGTTTCTTGCGTTATTACTGCTGCAATACCACCACCATCAACTACACGCCAAGCACTTTTCCGGCACCGTTGCTACTTGCTCATACTTATTCATACCACCTGTATTTCACTATCTCTTCGCTGAACTAGTGCACCTATTAGGTGTGTTGGGGACACAAGAGACTTCTTGCTTTGTGGTTGCGGGATTGCATGAGAGGGATATCTTTGACCTCTTCCTCCTCGAGTTCGATAAACCTTGGGTATCCACTTAAGGGAAACTTGCTGCTGTTCTACAAACCTCTGCTCTTGGAGGCCCAACACTGTCTACAAGAATAGAAGCTCCCGTAGACATCAGCAACCAATGAAGCTAAAGGAACATTATTAAGATCAACATTAGATCTACCATTCACAAGCATAGACATAATAGCATCAATCTTATCACTCAAGGAGGAGGTTTCTTCAACAGAATTTACCTTCTTACCTTGTGGAGCTCTTTCCGTGTGCCATTCAGAGTAATTTGTCATCATATCATCAAGAAGCTTTGTTGCCACCCCCAAAGTGATGGACATAAAGGTACCTCCAATGAGCTGAATCCAATAGGTTCCGCGAAGAAAAATTCAATCCTGCATAAAAGGTTTGGATGATCATCCAAGTAGTCGGTCCATGGGTTGGGCAATTCTTTACCAAAGATTTCATTCTCTCCCATGCTTGAGCAACATGTTCATTATCTAATTGCTTAAAATTCATTATGCTACTTCTCAAAGATATAATTTTAGCGGGAGGATAATATCTACCAATAAAAGCATCCTTACATTTAGTTCATGAATCAATACTATTTCTAGGCAGAGATAGCAACCAATCTTTAGCTCTTCCTCTTAAGGAGAAAGGAAACAATTTCAATTTTATAATGTCACCATCTACATCCTTATACTTTTGCATTTCACATAGTTCAACAAAATTATTAAGATGGGCAGCAGGATCATCAGAACTAACACCAGAAAATTGCTCTCTCATAACAAGATTCAGTAAAGCAGGTTTAATTTCAAAGAATTCTGCTGTAGTAGAAGGTGGAGCAATAGGTGTGCATAGGAAATCATTATTATTTGTTCTAGTGAAGTCACACAACTTAGTATTTTCAGGAGTATTCATTTTAGCAGTAGTAAATAAAGCAAAGTAAATCAAGTAAATGCAAGTAACTAATTTTTTTGTGTTTTTGATATAGAGAACAAGACAGTAAATAAAGTAAAGCTAGCAACTAATTTTTTTGTGTTTTTGATATAAGAGCAAACAAAGCAGTAAAATAAAGTAAAGTAAAGCAAGACAAAAACAAAGTAAAGAGATTGGAAGTGGGAGACTCCCCTTGCAGCGTGTCTTGATCTCCCCGACAACGGCGCCGAGAAATTTGCTTGATGCGTGTAGTTGACACGTCCGTTGGGAACCCCAAGAGGAAGGTGTGATGCGTACAGCAGCAAGTTTCCCTCGATAAGAAACCAAGGTTTAATCGAACCGAGTAGGAGTCAAGAAGCACGTTGAAGGTTGTTGGTGGCGGAGTGTAGTGCGGCGCAACACCGGGGATTCCGGCGCCAACATGGAACCTGCACAACACAATCACGAGAACTTTGCCCCAACGTAACGGTGAGGTTGTCAATCTCACCGGCTTGCTGTAAACAAAGGATTAGATGTATAGTGTGGATGATGATGATTGTTTGCAAAGAACAAGTAAAGAACAATTGCGGTAGATTGTATTTCGAGATGTAAAGAATAGGACCGGGGTCCACGAGATCACTAGTGGTGTCTCTCCCATAAGATAAGCGAGATGTTGGGTGAACAAATTACGGTTGGACAATTGACAAATAAAGAAGGCATAACAATGCACATACATATATCATGATGAGTACTATGATATTTAATCGGGGCATTACGACAAAGTACATAGACCTCTATCCGGCATGCATCTATGCCTAAAAAGTCCACCTTCGAGGTTATCATCCGAACCCCCTCCGAGTATTAAGTTGTAAACAACGAGACAATTGCATTAAGTATGGTGCGTAATGTAATCAACACAAATATCCTTAGACAAAGCATCGATGTTTTATCCCTAGTGGCAACAGCACATCCACAACCTTAGAACTTTTGTCACTGTCCCAGATTTAATGGAGGCATGAACCCACTATCGAGCATAAATACCCCTCTTAGAGTCACAAGTATCAACTTGGCCAGAGCCTCTACTAGCAACGGAGAGCATGCAAGAACATAAATAACATATATGATAGATTGATAATCAACTTGACATAGTATTTAATGTTCATCGGATCCCAACAAACACAACATGTAGGATTACAAATAGATGATCTTGATCATGATAGGCAGCTCACAAGATCTAACATGATAGCACAATGAGGAGAAGACAACCATCTAGCTACTCGCTATGGACCCATAGTCCGGGGGTGAACTACTCACACATCGATCCGGAGGCGATCATGGCGATGAAGAGACCTCCGGGAGATGATTCCCCTCTCCGGCAGGGTGCCGGAGGCGATCTCCTGAATCCCCCGAGATGGGATTGGCGGTGGCGGCGTCTCTGGAAGGTTTTCCGTATCGTGGATCTCGGTACTGGGGGTTTCGGGACGAAGACCTTAAGTAGGCGGAGGAGATAGGTCAAGGGGCGTCACGGGGGCCCCACACAACAGGGCCGCGCGGGCCCCCTGTAGGCCGCGCCGCCCTACTGTGGCGGCGCCCCGTGGCCCCACTTCGTCTCCTCTTCGGACTTCTGGAAGCTTCGTGGAAAAATAGGCCCCTGGGCGTTGATTTCGTCCAATTCCGAGAATATTTCCTTACTAGGACTTACGAAACCAAAAACAGCGAGAAAACACAAGCTGGCTCTTCGGCATCTCGTCAATAGGTTAGTGCCGGAAAATGCATAAATATGACATATAATGTGTATAAAACATGTGAGTATCATCATAAAAGTAGCATGGAACATAAGAAATTATAGATACGTTTGGGACGTATCAAGTCCCCGATGCGAGGAAGGAGCCGAAGACCCATGATGACAAGGCCCTTATCATTCCTTCGAGCGATGAGTAAGTGTACTACTTCAGAAATTTCGAACATGTATTTTCATCTTGGGCATAATAAACAATTTGGCATGTTACTAATGTGTGATTTATTTGCAGCAACTGGACATGGGAGGCCAAGCCCCCCCGCCAGCCTAACAGCTTGCTTGGGGCTCTGATTAAGAAGTTCTGGCCGGGCAAATACACTCCCCTTAGCACGTTCCCCGGTGGCGAGCCAAAGCTAGCCACTACTTGGGCGGACTATGAGGATGCCCCTGCCGTAGGCTTCGCGACAGCTGCTGAGGTTGTGACCACCAAGTTCTGGGTAAGGCATATATTTCTCGAGCACCGTTCATAGTTGATGACCCTAATGTGCTAACTCATGACTTTCACAACTGATTTATGCATGATTGAAGTGCTTCTATCGTGTGGACCCAGAGCTTGATGTGAAGGCGCATCTCACTTTGCGTGGCGCTTGCGAGAGGTTGACACCGCAGCAGTGGTACAACCAAAAGGTCACCTGCGCTAGTGCCTTCTGGGCTAACAAGGGTAAGAGGGTCAAGAAGGAGTACTATGTTGGTAACCAGCCTACGGAGGAATGGGCAATGACCATTGATAAGTACATGTCGGTGAGTAAAATGTCAATGAGATTCTACATTGTCTGCTAAGTTTTCATTGAATTATCTTGAGTTGAGTATTGCGTTTTCAGGTTTGTCCCGAGTGGGCCGAGCAGCATAGGGAGGCATGGGAGGAGCTGATTAGGGCGAGGTGGCTCAGGCAGGACGAGGAGTTTGCAGCCGTGTCGAGGCGTAACATGGAGAACCGAGGCACCGGTGGCACACACTGCGTGGGAAGCCGCGACTACACCCGCTTCAAGGGGAAAAAGGTATGTATATACATGGAACGACCTTCTCTCATTTCCCGTCATGTCTCATTTGTGATACGCATAACTTTTCTTTTCGCGATGCAGGTGGCCGAGGCACCACCTGGGGTGGTGCTTCATGATCCCGAGATATATGACATGATGCGGACGAAGCAGAAGCCCAATCCCGCATTGCCTCAGCCACAGTACTACGGCAATGCCAAGGCCGCCAAGGATGACTACTGCGACATGGTGAGGTCTCGTCACCCGGAGGTGGATGACCCCTTGCGCATCCCGACCGACGAGGAGTCGTTGGTCCTGTCGGGGTGCGGGCGTCCGCATGGCCGTTTCCCCTTTCTGAATAAGGTGGTCAAACCTACCCACGCCACGAGCTACACGCGTCTCAAGCATACCCTCACCACCGACAGCCCCCAGCCTCGTCCCCGGCCTGGTCGTCCACCCGCCTAAGATGTAAGTTTTCCTCATTTTCATTCTCTTTCCGTTTTTCCTTCCTACATGGCTAAGTGTTGACGAGATTTATTTTTTCTGAAATTGTAGCCTGAGTTCGAGGTAGCCTACGAAGCCTGTAATGAAGTGTACCAGCAGGCCGCTGCGCAGTGGAATAGGCAGAATACAGCCTACATGGCGTATATAGGAGTAAGTTTGAATCTTTCTTCTCGCAAGTAGATGACAAGTCTCAGTTTGATGCTTTATTTCTGTAAAGCCTGACTTGTAACCTATCTTGCAGGAAATGATGATTTCTATGTCTACTGGTACACCGCCACCGGCTCAAGTTCCCATCGCGGGGGATTTTCCTATCATGCCATCGAGGGCAGCTTTCGCTGCGACTTACTACGGATCCACGCCGGTAAGTTTTTTGCCAAACCCGTAGTTACCACTTCCCTTTGCATCGCAAGTTGCTAACATGTAGGGAACATGTAGGGAATGGGATGCTCCGGAAACCAGGCCTCGCAGGGTGGGCGCAAGGTCACACCGGTTCATGAAGGTGGTCAGTCTCCTGGGCGTTCTGCTGGTGCCTCTCCGTCGACTACTCCTGGGACTACTCCCGGTGCCTCTCCGTCGACTTCTCCTGGGCGTACTTCTGGTCCTTCTCCAGGTGGTTCTTCTGCAGCTTCTACCGGAGCGCAACCCCGGGCTTCTCGTTTCGCCAACGATGTGGGCGGACACACCCCGCCCGGGTCCTTCCTTCGCTAGTCGGCACCGGGCTTCTTGCTTGCTACTACTACTATTCCTATCATGTGCTACCTACTACTATGTATTTGGATGACATGCCACTCTCCTCTTGTATGCTATTATGTGCACCATGTATGCTACTATGTGGATTTATGCTATTTTGGTGAATTATGGTGAATTTGGATGTATTTGCATGTATTTGGATGAAATTGCTGTGAAATTGGACCATTTGCTGTGAAATTGGCGTAGCTGTCGAACCAAATGGTCAAGGCTACCCCGAGGGCATTGCCGTCGGCGTAGAGCCTGCCCAGGCACCGGCGCGGGCGTCCCAGCAGCCGCCACGTAGGGCCCTATGCCGAGGGCATTGCCGTCGGTGTAGTCCCAGGCGTGCGGCGCAAGCACAGCACGGGCGCGCGCACGGACGCCACGTCGCACATGGAGGCCGTCGGCGTCTGCATGGTGGCCGTCGGCGTCTGCATGGTTTGGACTCCCCTCGGCGCGCCACGTCGCGCGCTACGCCGAGGGCTATGCCGTCGGCGTCTGGTGCCCGCCGTTAACGGCGACGGCCCGCCGTGGATGCTACGCCGAGGGGCTCGCCGGCCGTCGGTGTACGACGCATACACCGAGGGCTGACCCTACACTGACGGCACACCGGCCTATGCCGAGGGACCTAGACGCCGAGGGCTTCCGTCGGCGTAGCCTACGCCGAGGGCCTGGCGTGGCTACGCCGAGGGCAGCTGGCCATCGGCACCTTGCTCGATTCCTGTAGTGAATTGACAATTCCGCAAGGTTTCCTAACCGATGCGATGCCAGGTCAAGAGCTCGAAATTTCTCTCGTCTGGTTTATGTCATTTACATTGTACGATGTCTGAAACCAATCCGCTGTTAAATCTGAATGACAAGGTTTTCTGCACATGTGCAGCAGGGACGAATTAACCGGAATACATTGAATGGTTGCACGATCCGATTGACGGCAAATGAGAAAGCACGAGTTGCACACGATCTGCGTGCGTCACGAGAGATTAAAGAACAGAAACGCACAGATAAAGTTCATGTGTCTGCTGAACTCAATCGAGACCCTAAGTTCAACAGTCAGGTTCATTGTTGCTATTGTTCTGACGTCTGATGGCAGTCAGGTTTTTCTTATCAGCAGCCTGGCATATGGTTAACCTGATGTTGTGAAGATGTCAAGTTTTTTTTAGCTGCATACTGGCAATATGGTTAACCTGACGTTTCGAAAGTTGTCAAGTTTAGTATTTCTAACTGTTTCAGCACGCAAGGATAAGGAATATACCTTTCAGGTTAAACCTTGGAGCTCTGGGAGCTCTAGCTCCTTCATCCGAGCTGACGTCTTACAGCTCGAATCCGCCAAGAGGTGGTCCATCTTCGTTATATGGCCCAGCAGATCATCGAAGGACAAGGGAGTTCCTCTCTGAACTTCCCGCAACGGTGTGAGCTTGACCCTTCCCCATGGTGGTGGGGATGATTTCAACCTGGTTCGGGGATCAGAGGATAAGAATAACACGAACATCAATTGGCCGAGGGTCACAGCTTTAACGACTGTACTGCGAACTTGGCGCTTAGGGAGATCAGGCACGGGGGCGCCAGATATACATGGACAAATAGACAGCTCAATCCGGTGCGGTGCGTCCTAGATCGGGTGTTTGTATCGACCGACTGGGAGGCTATCTTCCCGCTCTGCACGCTGCAGGCGGAGACCATTATCTGTCCCGACCACTCCCCTCTTATTCTCGACTCCGGGGAGGATCTGAGAAGGAGGAGCCCGAGGTTTTTCTTTGAGAAAAGCTGGCTGCCCCGAGGTTGTGCGGGAGAAGTGGAGGACGTTCAAAACACAGGTGGTGTTTTACCTTGCCCTATTGATGCTTGGCAGCGGATTTGACATACGCCAATTTCTGAAGGGCTTGGGGGCCAATTTGGGTAGGGCGGAGCGAGACCTCAAAGCGGACATTGGTCCCAAATCAAGGGGTTAGATAATTTGGCTAACTCCTGCAGTCTTGATGACGAAGGGGTGGGCCGTGAGGTATCACCTTGATAATCAACTCACGCACCTGTTGAAGGATGAGGAGGCGTACTGGATGCAGAGAAGCCGTCGGACGTGGCTACTCCAGGGGGATGCGAACACGGCTTTCTTCCAAGCCATGGCCAATGGGTGGGGAAAAAATGCCTCATATCCAAGTTGATCTTGGACCAGGGGGTCATCTCGTATGCCTTGGGGCTCCACAAACACATATATGACTTCTACCGTTTATACGTCTCAAACGTATCTATAATTTTTGATACTCCATGCTTGTTTTACACCAAATTATATATGGTTTGCTCATGCTTCGTTGCACTTTTATATATTTTCCGGCACTAACATATTAACAAGATGACAAAGTGCAAGTTCCCTTTTTTTGCTGTTTTGTATTTCAGAAAAGTTGTACAGGAAATATTCTTGGAATTGGACGAAACAAAAGCCGAAGTCAATATTTTCCGTAACAAAGACAGAGTCCAGAGGGGGGGGGGGGTCGAAGAAAGGCAGCAGGGCGGCCAGACCACACCTAGGCGCGGCCTGGCCTTGGCCTACACCTAGGGGTGTGGTGGCCCCCCTGGCCCCCCTGGCCTCCACCGACAGCGCCCCTCCGCCTATTTATTATGATCTCGGGAAAACCATGATCGAATACCCGAGCCTCCATCCACGAAAAGTTCCCTCACGGCCGCCATCGCAGACCCTAACTCGGGAGGGTTCTGAAGATCTTCCCGGTACCCTACCAGAGGGGGAGATTATCACCGGAGGCCTCTACATCGCCATGCCCGCCTCCGAAGTGATGCGTGAGTAGTTCATCCCTGGACTATTGGTCCATAGCAGTAGCTAGATGGTTGTCTTCTCCAATTTGTGCTTTATGTTTAGATCTTGTGAGCTGCCCTACATGATCAAGATCATCCTTATGTAATACTACATGTTGTGTTTGTTGGGATCCGATGAATACTGAATACTATGTTGAGATCGATTATATATTCTTGTCATATGTTATTTGTGATCTTGCATGCTATCCGTTGCTAGTAGTTGCTCTGGCCAAGTAGATGCTTGTGACTCCAAGAGGGGGTATTTATGCTCGATAGTATGTTCATGCCTCTAGTTTTCTAGAAGAGTGACAATAATTTCTAAGTTGTAGATGTGTTGTTTCTACTAAGGAGAAAATAACAATGTTTTATTTAAGGTTATTTCTATTGTTTACTTTACACAAATTGCTTAATGCGATAATCTGTTGCTTGCAACTTAATACTGGAAGGGGTTCGGACGATAACCGGAAGGTGGATTATTAGTCATAGACGCAGTTGGATTACGGTCTATGTATTATGTTGTAATGCCCAAACGAATCTCATAGTAATCATCTTGTCATGTATGGTCGGTATTCTGTCAATTGCCCAGCTGTAATTTGTTCACCCAACAGTTATTTATGTTTATGGAGATACACCTCTAGTGAACTGTGGACCCCGGTTTTTCTTTACAGTGATAAATTCAACCACTGCAATCTCGTTCTGTTTACTTACTGCAAACTCTGTTCCCTTTAATTACTGCAAATATCTCCTTCCACTCGATACATTTAATCCTTTGTGTTCAGCAAAACCGGTGAGATTGACAACCTCATTGTAAGTTGGGGCAAAGTATTTTAGTTGTGTTGTGTGCAGGTTTCACGTTGTTGCTGACGCTGGTAGTGCGACTTGCCACTAGTCAGCTAGCAACACATTCAGAAGTCACGCCTTTCTCCTACTAGTCGATTAAACTTTGTTTCTTACTGAGGAAAAACTTGCTGTTGTGCTCATCATACCTTTCTCTTGTGGTTCCCCAACGTTCAAGCACCATCAAGACTTTTTCTGGCGCCGTTGCCGGGGAGAAAGAGGATTTCTGCAAAGGGAGTCTCTCATCTCTAAACTCTTTACTTTGGTATAGTTTTGCTTAGTTTACTTTATTTTGTTTTGTTTGCTTCATTATATCAAAAACACAAAAAATTAGTTTTTTTTAGGTTGTTTTTTACTAGTTCATTATGTTGTTCCCCAAGTACAATCTAAATGACCTATCAGTAGGTAGTGGTTCTATAATTGGGAAAGATAACACTGAAAAATTCTTCAATCATGTTAGTAAGGATAAAGATATTGAGGATAAATTGCTGGTAGAACTTGCTCCTAATTATGAAACTGCTGCAGCTTATTTAGTTCAAATGTTGGAAGCTAGATTTGTTAGCCTTAACCCCATAATGCAGCAAATATTTCTTAAACTTCATGAAGTTGAGGATGATGAAAAGAGAGATTTTATCCTACAAATTTTGCTTAAAGAATTTAAAGATGTTGTTATAGAAGCCAGGAAAGTCTTTGATCGGTTTGACACGCTTCAACAGGTGTGTAGATATTATTGGTACACTTGAAAAAATAGAAGAAACCAAAAATAGGAAAGAAAGTAAGATACCAATAATTTTAAACTTATAGCAATGCATGAAGCGTGGGAAAATAATTTGATTGGATTGTTCCTGAAAATCCTTTTGATGAAAGTATTGAACCTAAAAGTGCTGAGAAAGGGTCTTGTAAAACTTATATTTATAAAATACAAATCCTTGTTGAAAAGACTTCTCGCATGGATTTTGATGATTCTTAACTTGATAATACTTGATGCTAGCTCTTTTTCTGCGCCTAGCTGAAAGGCGTTAAACAAAAGCACTCTTGGGAGATAACCCATGTTTTACTCGGTAATTTTTCTTTTGATGAGTCTTGGAAGTTATTACCTCTGTAATAACCTCTCCTTATCATTTTTATTTCTCTTTTGTGCCAAGAATAGCCTCTAATAGGAAGAAAATAAGATTTGTGGAAGTTGATGTCCTGAAAATAGATTTTGTGATGTCACCATAAAAATTCGTATGAACAGCCAGAGCGGAATTTTGAGCTGCCAATTTTTTGCATATGCCCCAGATTATTATCTAGATTTAGTTAGTTTAACATTTTTCTAGCTGAAAAACAACATATTTTCTAAAAAAATCTATCTTTACCTGTTGTTCTGTTTTGATAGATTTTTGCCACTATTTGCATTTGTCTCTTAATCTTTTTATTTTTGAGTTCTTTTGATCAGAGAGCTTTTTAAAGAGTTGCTACAGTAGCTAATTCTTTAATAGTTGTTTGATATATGTTAGAGATGAATCTAAGTGGATTTGTTTATTTTAATTGAACTAATGCTGCTAATAAAGAATTGTGTGAAGTTTTGTATGAAGGGAGTTTTCAAGTGTAGGCAGATAAGAATAACGTGATGAGATGAAGTATGGACATAATATCAAGCTTGGGGATGCTCTTGCACCCCAAGAAAGCTTGGGGATGTCCAAGGCATCCCCTCTTCATCAACAAAGGAACATGTCATCTTTCTATGCGCTATATTTTTATTGCATCATACGCTATGTGTTGTTCTTGGAGCGTCTTTATTTTTGTTTTATTTTGTTTTGTTTTGTTTTGTTTTCTGTAGCATATGGTTTGATCCCATCATATTTTTTTGGAGAGATACACGCTCCGTTTTAATTGCATATGACGCTCTAGTTTTTGCTTTTATTGTTCTACGAGTGTTCTAGTTTTTTAGTACTACGTTTAGCTCTTGTTCTTTCACTTGAATTTTGTTCAGAGCTCGTTAGTATTCTTTATTTATGTATCATTAGCTCTCCGGTCCATTTTTTCATATCTGAGAGTTATTTCAAATAAGTTGATTGGTGTTGGAGACGAGTAAAATATTTCATGTCTATAGTGATGCAAAAGGAAGCTTGTCTAGACTGTGGCATAGCCTTTGGCATGTCATGTTGGATGTTATTCTTGTCATATGCTTAGTATTTATTGTTGTAGCATGACTTGTCTCAAATAGCTGAGAGTGCATAATGTGCCATTGAAAGAATCATGTGTTGTTTCCATCATAAAAGCATAATAATGTGGTATTCTCCTTTGATGCTTTATTGGGTTGACTTGGCGCATGTTTATACCATGTTATGAATATAACCAGTCAACTAAAGCCTCTATGATCATTTATTCTTTGACTTGTAATATCACTTTATGCTTTGATTGATAATATTTTGTCGCTATGCATGATTATGGCTATTATTGCTCTCTTAGTTGGTCGCTCACAGTCTTTTGCTAGCCTCCGCCTGTACTGAGTATGAACTCTACTCGTGCATCCAATCACCAATAATCAAAGTTTTCCAATTGTGTCTATCATATCTACATACTAGCATTATTGCTATTCCAAATATATTCATCATGTTTTTATTTATCTTCCAAATTAAATTTTGGCATGAGAAAATTAGTCAGTAAAGCTCTCAGGAACTTGATGGCACATTTACTTTCTTGCACTTAATAAACTTGATCATTTTGACTATCTTATGAAGTTTATATGCTTGCAAATTGCGAATTGGGAGTTACCACAACCATGCTTTCATGGGTAACGCTTTCAACATTGCACTTATTCATATTTAGTTAATGTCATGTTCTTTTATTTATGGATGCCTAGCAGTGTGAAATAAAATGGAAACTTGTGAGTCCATGGAGTTTGTATATGTGTTAGAGAAACGTCTGGGCCGCTAATCTAAGCCATGCATCATTCATGGTGGAAATTTACAGTGAACCGTAGTGAGCATTCTATGAACCATTTTCAATTAAACACTATACCCATAGTAAATAAAAAGATTGTTGAGATGCTCATTGTCTGTTTGTCTTGTCATTTTGGCATGAGATTGCTCCTACAAGAGTACTTCTATATCATCGGGCTAGAGGTACCCCGTTGGCGGTTCTGGATGATACATGTATACTTACAATGGCAAGAACGTATTTGAGACCTAAGTTGAGTAGCATGAGGTTTAGGTACTCGTATCCAAGGGGCATGACATTTTCAACTTGTGATTTCTCAAACATATAGCTCATATTTACCATCACATTAACTTTAACCATTCAAGATGCTTATGATAGGGGCAATGAGATATCAAAGCTAATGAGTACCATACTTTTTGGGAGGTTTATAAAACTTGTTAATCTTGCTTACTCTTCAAAGAGTGTTTCTTTCACTTTTATGTTGAGTCTTCATCTTCTTATTTATGCACCAATTAAGAGAGCATAGTTCTCATTCTTAGTGCAATATGCATAGTCCCAAAATTATTATTGATTGATTCATGATTATGACTATTGTTTGTTCTTAAATTTCTTGTATCTAGTCACCCTCTGAAGTTTGAAGGTGTCCTAGCATTTATGTTTTGCTACTTCATAAAGGACATGTTGAGTACCACTTTGCTATGTTCTCTCTATGCTCATAAACAAACAGTTGCTTTCAAAGCATAATTATTCATGATCCTTTGTTTGAGTTACTCTTCATGTTATAACATAGTTGATAAGTTCTATTATTAGAATTATATCTACCAAGTCTATGTTTAGAGTACTTTGATCCCAGCTCACAATGCTTTACAATGCTTGATAAAAATTGTGTTGGCTTCATGTCACCTCAAAAGAAATTTTGTTATCACTTACCTACTCGTGGACGAGCAGGAGTTAAGCTTGGGGATGCTTGATACGTCTCAAACATATCTATAATTTTTGATGCTCCATGCTTGTTTTACACTAATTTATATATGTTTTGCTCATGCTTCGTTGCACTTTTATACATTTTCCGGCACTAACCTATTAACAAGATGTCACAGTGCGAGTTCCCTGTTTTCTGTTGTTTTATATTTGAGAAAAGTTGTACAGGAAATATTCTCGGAATTGGACGAAATAAAAGCCGAAGTTAATATTTTTCCGTAATGAAGATAGAGTCTAGAAGGGGCTCGAAGAAAGGCAGTAGGGCATCCAGACCACACCTAGGTGCGGCCTGGCCTTGGCCCGCACCTAGGGGTGGTGTGGGCCCCCTGGCCTCCACCGAAATCGCCCCTCCGCCTTCATCCACGAAAAGTTTGTCGCGGCCGCCATCGCAGACAATAGCTCGGGAGGGTTCTAAAGCTATACCGGCACCCTGCTGGAGGGGGAGATCATCACTGGAGGCCTCTACATAGCTATGCCCGCCTCCAAAGTGATGCGTGGGTAGTTCATCCTTGGACTATGGGTCCATAACAGTAGCTAGATGGTTGTCTTCTCCAATTTGTGCTTCATGTTTAGATCTTGTGAGCTGCCCTACATGATTAAGATTATCCTTATGTAATGCTACATGTTGTGTTTGCCTGGATCCAATCAATATCGAATACTATGTTGAGATCGATTATATATTCTTGTCATATGTTATTTGTGATCTTGCATCCTATCTGTTGCTAGTAGTTGCTCTAGCCAAGTAGATGCTTGTGACTCCAAGAGGGAGTATTTATGCTCGATAGTATGTTCATACCTCTAGTTTTCTGGAAGAGTGACAATAACTTCTAAGATTGTAGATGTGTTGTTGCTACTAGGGAGAAAATAACAATGTTCTATCCAAGGGTAATTCTATTGTTTACTCTACACACATTGCTTAATACGATAATCTGTTGCTTGCAATTAATACTGGAAGGGGTTCGGACGATAACCGGAAGGTGGATTATTAGTCATAGACGCATTTGGATTACCGTCTATGTATTTTGCTGTAATGACCAAACGAATCTCATAGTAATCATCTTCTCATGTATGGTCGGTATTCTGTCAATTGCCCAGCTGTAATTTGTTCACCCAGCATGTTATTTATCTTTATGGAGAGACACCTCTAGTGAACTGTGGACCCCGATCCTTTCCTTTACACTGATAAATTCAACCACTACAATCTTATTCTGTTTACTTACTACAAGCTCTGTTCTTTTTAATTACTGCAAACATATCCTTCCACTCGATACATTTAATCCATTGTGTTCATCAAAACCGGTGAGATTGACAACCTCACTGTAAGTTGGGGCAAAGTATTTTGGTTGTGTTGTGTGCAGGTTCCAGGTTCCAGGTTGTTGCTGACGCCGGCAGTTCGCCCTAACACTGGTCAGCTAGCAACACCTTCAGAAGTCACGCCTTTCTCCTATTGGTCGATTAAATCTTCGTTTCTTACTGTGGGAAAACTTGCTGCTGTGCTCATCATACCTACCTCTTGGGGTTCCCAATGGTCAAGCCCCATCAACCGTCAGCTATTAGGCGTGGATGCCGAGACATGGGGTGTCGGGCTGGCCGCAGATTTCTGGAACATTTCGGGGCGTGTGTCTGAGGGGGGGAATGATGTTCTGATGTTTAGATTCACTGCCGAAGAGCTTGACCTGTTGCTTGTTAGCATGAAGGTAGACATGGCACCAGGCCTGACGGGTTGTGGGTGCTCTTTTTCAAAACCTTCTGGGACCTCACCAAACCGTACATCCGCGCCATCACTAATGGATTTTCTCTAAGGAGAGTGGATGACGCGAGACTGAACTTCGGGATCCTTACCCTGATTCCCAAAGTTTAGGGGCGGATGGCATCCACCATTTTAGACCAATTTCCCTTATCAACGCTCTCTTCAAATTCATTGCTAAAGCTTTTGCGCAATTGGACTTTATAAAAGCGTATGATCACGTGATGATGTTGGGACTCCAAGTGCAAAGTGTTGTGTCAGGAAAGTATTTTCTCCACAAGGGTGACTCGAGGGATTATACCGAACTCTCGGGGAACTAGACTAAAGAGTATACTCTTCTCTCTTCTTTTAGCAATCATGCAGGTAAAGTAAATGACTTGTGTCCTGAACTCCACCGTGTGATTTTCAAGCACAAGGTTTCGTGTAAGTAAATAACACAAGTAAAAATAAAACAAGTAAAAACTAAACTAGATAAAAATAACTAAGTAAAAAAGTAAAGAGGTTGATTTTTTTAGTGTATTGGATGCAAATACGAAAAGTAAATTTTTTTTATTTTCGGCTTAAAATAGTGCAGCAAATAGAAAAAAAGGTGTGGCCAGAGCTCAGTCTATGAGCATTAGCTTAGAGCTTAGTAGACTGATGTCATCAACGTGCGTGATAATTTTGTAGGGATTCGTAGCATAGAAAACAAAAAAATTCCTACCGCAAGAACGAATAACAAGCCAAGATCTAATCTAGTAGATGGTAGCAATGAGGTGAAGATCATCATACCCTTGAAGATCGCTAAGTGTTAACGAGACTAGATCTCGTGGTTGATGTAGTCGATCACTTGCCGCTTGCAAAAGCGCGTAGAAGATCTTGACGGTGCCACAGTCGGCAGCACCTCCGTACTCGGTCACACGTACGGTGTTGATGACGACGTCCTTCTCCCTGTTCCACCGGGCAGCGGATGTAGTAGATCCTCCTCGGAACCCCGCCAACACGACGGCGTGGTGACGGTGGTGGTGGAGATCTCCGGCAGCGCTTCGCCGTAAGCACCGCGGGAGAAGATGGAGGATGGGAGAGGCTAGGGTTTGGGAGAGGGGGGTGCTCTTGGGAGCCGGCCTTGGTGCCCCTTGGGTGGTGCGGCCAAGTCATGGCCAGCCCTCTCCCTCTCCCCCTCTTTATATAGGTGGAACCCCAAGGGTTAGACCAAAGATTCGAATAAGAGTCCAACTCAAAAACTTACCAAAGGGTGAAACCTAGGGGGAGTGGGACTCCTCCCTTTCCTTCCCTCATGGTCGGCCATGGTGGTGGAGTCACCGTGGACTCCACCATCCCCTTAGGGTGGCTGGCTAGGGTTGGTGGAGTCCAACCGAGACTCCACCTTCCATAGTGATTTCTTCCGGAAGGTTCTAGAACATTCTAGCGCCTTCCATTAAAGTATGGGATCATTTCCAAATTTGGAAAGTGACTTCCTATATATGAATCTTATTCTCCGGACCATTCCGGAACTCCTCGTGATGTCCTGGATCCCATCCTAGACTCCGAACAATATTCGAACTCCATTCCATATTCCATATCTACTTAAAACGACATCAAACCTTAAGTGTGTCACCCTACGGTTCGAGAACTATGTGGACATGATCGAGACTCCTCTCCGATCAATAACTAATAGCGGGACCTGTAGATCCATGATAGCTCCCACATATTCAACGATGACTTCGTGATCGAAAGAACCATTCACATAAAATAACAATTCCCTTTGTCTCGCGATATTTTACTTATCCGAAGTTTGATCGTCGGTATCTCCATACCTAGTTCAACCTCGTTATCGATAAGTACTCGTACTCGTACCGTGATATGATATCCCTTGTGAACCAGTCACATGCTTGCAAGCTAATTAGATATCATTTCACCGAGAGGGCCCAGAGTATATCTATCCGTCATTAGGATGGACAAATCCCACTATTGATACAAGTGCCTCAACCCTATACTTTCCGAACACTTAATGCCACCTTTATAACAACCCATTTACGCAGTAGTGTTTGGTGTCATCAAAGTATCCATCCGGTGTAGGTGATTAACAAGATCTCCTGGTCGAAGGATTAAGTTACTATGCAAATTATAGCTTGAAGCATAAAGAACTAAATGACTTGATCATATGCTACGCTTACTATGGGTGTATGTCCATCACATCATTCACCTAATGATATGACCTTGTTATTAATAACATCTAATGTTCATGATCAGGAAACCATGATCATCTATTAATCAACAAGCTAGTTTAACAAGAGGCTTACTAGGGACTCATTTATGTTTACAAAACACACAAGTATTAATGTTTCCGGTTAATACAATTACAACATGGGATATAAACATTTATCATGAACACTAAGATATAACAATAAATACTTTTATTATTGCCTCTTGGGCATATCTCCAACAAATGTTAGCTATTAAATTTCAACAGGCACCCGCACGTCTATCAATTCTTTCGTAGATGTGCATGTGCATGTGGTCTACCTCTAAGCTAGCTCCTAGGCGAACAAAACTTGCATGTTGCCGGACGGCCTGCCTCTAGACTAGCTCCAACGGGCATAGCATGTGAGTTATTGAGCCCACCATTTAATAGCTTCTTAATTTTTGATATACTTCGTTTGCCCTACAGATCTTCTACCAATGATTTTTTCTATTAGTACTCCTACATTTTGATATACCCCTGGATGTTGTTAAAGACGGGCTCGCCTTGAGCCTACCATCAAAAAGCACACAAGGATAAAACCAAGCCTTGAAGGTAATAAAGGGCAGTCTTTCTTGCTACTGTGATGAGAGAATTCCCGCTAGGTTAAGTTAACCTGAAGGGTAATGCTTCCCTCAGGTTGATACTCCACGACCATACCCGTCAGGTTTATACACCTGTCTCGGGTGTCCCTCAGGCAAACAATGACCAACAGTATTTGGGAGACAATGCCTGAGGGGAGGGCAACTTTCTTACTGCAGCATGCCCAAAGAGAGCCTCATATACTTGGAAGAGTATTTTGCATGGGAGAGATCAGTTAAAAGAAGGCCTAATCTGACGGGTGGGTGATGGCACAAATATTGATGTTTGGAACCAAAATTGGATTCCAAGATCCTCACTGAAACACCCCATGTGGCGCAAGTCGGACAAGAAAGTTGATAAGGTAAACGAGCTGCTATTGTCTGACGATGAAGGATGGAATTTTGATAAGCTAAATGAGATGTTCTTTTAGGGTGATGTCGATGACATTCTGAAAATTCCAGCTGGTCGTGCTGAAAGTGATGAATACTTAGCATGTAATTACACCAAGAATGGGTTATTCAGTGTCAGATCGGCATATCATCTAAAACAGCATCTCAAACGTATGTTAGAGGGAACAACGAGTTCATCCTTGAACTGTAGCGAACACCAAGGCTGGTTATCTCTTTGGTCTGCTAATGTACCAGGCAAAGTGAAGATACATTGCTGAAGATTGGCACAAAATGGGTTGGCCGATGGTGAAGAACTGAAGAGAAGGTGTCGAGGGTACTCCTCGGCAATGCCCTCCGATTGGGGCTTAGGGTTGATGGAATCCTGTAGGTTGACACGAGACATCGGTTGACAGACAAGCGGGGAGAGCGATTTACCCAGGTTCGGGGCCCTCGATGAGGTAAAACCCTTACGTCCTGCCTGTCTGATCTTGATTATGAGAATATTGGGTTACAATGGGGTGCCGAAGGTTTCGGCTATGATCTCGTCGAGAGACTAAGTGCTACGGCGACCTAGCTCTAGACTTCTGGTGGCTAAAGTTGCTACGATTGATTCTGTGTCCCTCGACAGCCCCTCTCCTGGCCTTTATATAGGAGGCCAGGTCTCAAGAGATCCGTCCGGGTACGACTAGGTTTACAAGAGACCTAGCTCTAAACTTTCCTTGTTCGGCTCCTCTCTTGCCTTGTTCTTCAAGGGATCTTCTCCTGCACCGTCCTAGTGACCCGCCTTGCCATCGAGTATCTTCATGGGCCTCCAGTTGGGCCGCACAGGATAGGGCAATGTCAGTTACCTGAAGGGTAATGCCCACGTCAGTAGTCCCCGAGTGTCTAGCCGAAGATATTTCGGGTAGAGACTAAAGCATGCCTCCACTAAATGTTCTTCTTCTTGATTGTTCTTGTCCATCTTGCAACAACATCATCTTCTTCTATTGGGTGCGCGTCCAGCGCTCCCGATGGGAGTAGCCCCCGAGTCTAGGTACGGATGCTTGCAGTCCGTGCGTAGACTCAAGTTGTGCCACTCGAACGTCTTCTTCTGCTGAAGTTTTCTGCAAGTCTTCATGGGTCATCCGATACATTTGTACCGGGGCTGGTATTCTCCAGTAAGTTTTCAACGCGTAAAGGATATTGAGTAACGTGCCCAGCTTTGTTGGTTAACTGCCGATGGCAAAACAACGTTACCCTACACAAAATCAAGTCCCCGGGCATGATCCTGTAGTGCAAAAAAGATTTATCGGGTGCGCGCTCAGCGCTCCCGATGGGAGTAGCCCCTGAGTCTGGGCACGGGTGCTTGCGGCCGGGTGCAGACTCGAGCTGAACATTCCATCCTTTTCTTCAAATATTTCTTCACAGTAATATCTTCGAGTTCACGTTTTATCGGGTGCGCGCCCAGCGCTCCCGATGGGAGTAGCCCTCGAGTCTAGGTGCGGATGCTTGTGATCCGTGCGTAGACTTAAGTCGACCATCCGATACTCTTTCATTTTTCTTCGAATGCTTCCGGCGGTCTTCACGACGTCACTGATGACGTAGTATTACAATTCTGACTAATAGGACACGGCCCATTGGGCCCATCCTACTTCTGCGTGGTTCTGTTTTTAAGAAATAGCCGCTACTCTCGTACAGTTACCAAGACGTCTCCTCGATTTCCGCGATCAACGATGAAGAGAGGGTCCTCTTATTGAATTGGAAACAATGACACGTGCCCACGCAGTCCTCAGGTTTCCCTGTGCTTTTATAATCTTCTGGAGCAAGCCCTCCCATTCTCACACATCATTCTTGCGTCCTCTTTTCCTTCTTCCATCTTCTCCTCTCATAACCGCTGCGCTGCCGCCGCCGCTTCTAGATCTTCTCCAGATCCAATGATGGTGAAGAAGAAGAACCCCACCGCCGCCGCCAGTTCTGTGAGCGGCGGTGCTGCCGCCAAGGCTTCTTCAAATCCTCCAAAGAGAAGCGCTCCAGACGCTCCTCCTCCAGCTCCGGTGCCGCCAGCACCGTCAAGCTCCATGGCTGGGTCCAACCACGGCGATTGGCTGGCGTCCTCCGTCACGAAGCGTGATGAAAAGAGGGCTCGGAGCCTTGGTCTAATCTCTTCCGACGAGGGGAATGTAATTCTCCCAGGTGCGATTTCTCGGCCTAATCCTCCCGCTGGTTTTACCGTGATGTTCTTGTTGTTCTTGTATCGAGGTCTCTCGCTCTCTGCCCACAAGTTCCTTCATCACCTTCTACGGTCTTACGAGATCCAACTGTGGCAACTTACCCCCAACTCAATCCTTCACCTCACTGTGTTCATCACCCTTTGCGAAGCGTTTTTGGGCATTGAACCTCACTTTGGGTTGTGGAAGAGGATTTTCTTCGTAAAAAGATAAAGCAGTAGTAGCAGACCCTTTGTCATTGGGGGAGTTAGGTTTGTCTCCCGCTCAGAAGTCAGTTATTTCAACTTTCCGATGAGAGAATCCGTGCAAGGATGGAGACTGAAGTGGTTCTACATTAGGGATTCTTTAACACCCGAATCCCAGCTTCCTCGCTTCTCTGATGTTCTCGAAGCCAAACCTAAGCACTCTTGGAAGAACATCCTTTCTCCCGGCGAAAAGCCAACAGTCGACGAGTTATTTGACAGATTCCTTCGGATCAAATAAGCCGATGGCCAGACCATGATAGGTACAGAGGTAGTTGTTGTGTCCCTGAAGCGTCGGGTTCAGCTGATCATGGCCAGGGCACATCCGATGTGGTTATATTCGGGTCCGAAGGATGAGACTAGGATAAATATTGCTGAACTATCGGAAAAGTAATTGCTTGATGAAGTTCGACGCCTTACTCTCTTCAGCCAGGAAGATTCAATTCCGCTGATATCTTCTCATCCACCTTTTGATGTTGATCATCCGCCAATGGACGTAAATTTTCCTCCTCATACTCTTACTGCTCTGTTCTCCTTGATTAATATGACTATCATGGTTCTTACTTGTTTTTCTTCGAGAGATCCCCATAACTCCTGGAAACTTGCGTGACCTGCCGGATGATACTTCCGAGGGAAGAGATTCCTCAGCCTCTGTTGGATTTCATACTGACGAAAACACAAGCCCAAAGGATGAACGTTCCGAAGCTGACTTTACCAATCCTCCACTCCCAGCCAACGATACTAGCGACACAGCGGGATCAGTGCGTGATGATGACGCTGATCATGCTGCCTTTGTTAATGCAGCTGTGGAGGAGGTCAGAGCTTCGCCTGTGAAGAGACCATCTGGCGGCTTTGCCGACGAAGATGATCTCTTCGACCTGTAAGTGCTTGCCTGTTGATACGTCTCAAACGTATCCATA
The DNA here is from genome assembly GCF_022539505.1 of Lolium rigidum. Lineage (NCBI taxonomy): Eukaryota > Viridiplantae > Streptophyta > Magnoliopsida > Poales > Poaceae > Lolium > Lolium rigidum. Next base: position 66,945,172 of record NC_061510.1, on the reverse strand, counting down.
ATTTCTTATGTTCCATGCTACTTTTATGACAATACTCACATGTTTTATACACACTTTATGTCATTATTATGCATTTTCCGGCACTAACCTATTGACAAGATGCCGAAGCGCTAGTTCCTGTTTTGTGCTGTTTTTGGTTTCAGAAATCCTACAAAGGAAATATTCTCGGAATTGGACAAAATCAACGCCCAGGGTCTTATTTTTCCATGGAGCTTCCAGAAGACCGAAGAGCATACGAAGTGGGGCCACGAGGTGGCCAGACCATAGGGCGGCGCGGCCTGGATGGGGCCCGCGCCGGCCTATGGTGTGGGCCCCTCATGCCTCCTCCGACTCTGCCCTTCCGCCTACTTAAACTCTCAGTCGCGAAAACCCTATTACCGAGAGCCACGATACGGAAATAGTTCCAGAGACGCCGCCGCCGCCGCCAATCCCATCTCGGGGGATTCAGGAGATCGCCTCCGGCACCCTGCCGGAGAGGGGAATCATCTCCCGAGGACTCTACATCACCATGATTGCCTCCGGACTGATGTGTGAGTAGTTCACCCTTGGACTATGGGTCCATAGCAGTAGCTATATGGTTGTCTTCTCCTCTTGTGCCATCATGTTAGATCTTGTGAGCTGCCTATCATGATCAAGATCATCTATTTGTAATGCTACATGTTGTGTTTGTTGGGATCCGATGAATATGGAATACTATGTCAAATTGATTATCAATCTATCATATATGTTTTGTTTATGTTCTTGCATGCTCTCCGTTGCTAGTAGAGGCTCGGCCAAGTTGATACTTGTGACTCCAAGAGGGAGTATTTATGCTCGATAGTGGGTTCATGCCTCCATTGAATGCGGGACGAGTGACGAAAGTTCTAAGGTTGTGGATGTGCTCGTTGCCACTAGGTATAAAACATCAATGCTTTGTCTAAGGATATTTGTGTTGATTACATTACGCACCATACTTAATGCAATTGTCCGTTGTTTGCAACTTAATACTGGAAGGGGTGCGGATGCTAACCCGAAGGTGGACTTTTTAGGCATAGATGCATGCTGGATAGCGGTCTATGTACTTTGTCGTAATGCCCTGATTAAATCTCATAGTAGTCATCATGATATGTATGTGCATTGTTATGCCCTCTCTATTTGTTAATGGCCCAACTGTAATTTGTTCACCCAACATGCTATTTCTTATCGGAGAGACACCGCTAGTGAATTGTGGACCCCGGTCCATTCTTTTACATCTGAAATACAATCTACTGCAAACTCTGTTCTCTACTGTTCTTCGCAAACAAACATCATTTTCCACACCATACGTTTAATCCTTTGTTTACAGCAAGCCGGTGAGATTGACAACCTCACTGTTAAGTTGGGGTAAAGTATTTTGATTGTGTTGTGCAGGTTCCACGTTGGCGCCGGAATCCCTGGTGTTGCGCCACACTGCACTCCGTCACCAACAACCTTCACATGGCCCTTGACTCCTACTGGTTCGATAACCTTGGTTTCTTACTAAGGGAAAATTTCCTGATGTACGCATCACACCTTCCTCTTGGGGTTCCCAACGGACGTGTGCTTCACGCGCCATCAAGCATATTTTCTGGCGCCGTTGCCGGGGAGATCAAGACACGCTGCAAGGGGAGTCTCCCACATCCAATCTCTTTACTTTGTTTTTTTTCTTGCTTTACTTTATTTTATTTACTGCTTTGTTTGCTCTCTATATCAAAAACATAAAAAAATAGTTACTAGCATTACTTTATTTACTGTCTTGTTTTCGTTCTCTATATTAAAAATACAAAAAAATTAGTTACTTGCATTTACTTTATTTAGTTTGCTTTATTTACTACTGCTAAAATGGGTACTCCTGAGAATACTAAGTTGTGTGACTTCACTAGCACAAATAATAATGATTTCTTATGCACACCTATTGCTCCACCTGTTACTACAGTAGAATTCTATGAAATTAAACCTGCTTTACTAAATCTTGTTATGAGAGAGCAATTTTTTGGTGTTAGTTCTGATGATGCTGCTGCCCATCTTAATAATTTTATTGAACTTTGTGAAATGCAAAAGTATAAGGATGTAGATGGTGATATTATAAAATTGAAAGTGTTTCCTTTCTCTTTAAGAGGAAGAGCTAAAGATTGGTTGCTATCTTTGCCTAAGAATAGTATTGATTCATGGACTAAATGTAAGGATGCTTTCATTGGTAGATATTATCCTCCCGCTAAAATTATATCTTTGAGAAGTAGCATAATGAATTTTAAGCAATTGGATAATGAGCATGTTTCCCAAGCATGGGAAAGAATGAAATCTTTGGTAAAGAATTGCCCTACCCATGGACTGACTACTTGGATGATCATCCAAACCTTTTATGCAGGACTGAATTTTTCTTCGCGGAACCTATTGGATTCAGCTGATGGAGGTACCTTTATGTCCATCACCTTAGGCGCCGCAACAAAGGTTCTTGATGATATGATGATAAACTACTCTGAATGGCACACTGAAAGGGCTCCACAAGGTAAGAAGGTAAATTCTGTTGAACAAAACCTCCTCCTTAAGTGATAAGATTGATGTTATTATGTCTATGCTTATGAATGGTAGATCTAATGTTGATCATAATAATGTTCCTTTAGCTTCATTGGTTGCTCAAGAGCATGTTGATGTGAACTTCATTAAAAATAATAATTTCAACAACAATGCTTATAGGAATAATTCTGGTAACAACTATAGGCCATATCCTTCTAATACTGGTAACGGTTATGGTAATTCTTATGGTAATTCTTACAACAATAATAGGAGTGTACCCCCTGGTCTTGAAGCCATGCTTAAAGAATTTATTAGTACAGAAACTGTTTTTAACAAATCTGTTGAAGAAAAGCTTGGTAAAATTGATATTCTTGCTTCTAAGGTTGATAGTCTTGCCGTTGATGTTGATCTTTTAAAATTGAAAGTTATGCCTAAAGAAGGTAAAGATATTACGTCATTTGCTACAGCAAACATCATCCAAGTTCGAATTAATGAAAATATTAGATTGATGGCTGAATTGCATGCTAGGTGGGAAAGAGAAGAAAAACTAGCTAAAGAGAACAATGTAGCTAAAGTTTGGACTATTACCACCACTAGTAATGTTGATGCTTCAAATGTTGCTAAACCTCCTACTATCAATGGTAAAATAATTGGTGTTGGCAATGTTTCTACTCCTAATGCAAAGCGTGCAAAATTGCCTGAAACTGCTGAAACTGCTAAAACTGCTGAAACTGTTTGTGATAAAACTGCTGAATTTTTTCAAAATATTGGGGACAATGATCCCATTGCTGTAGATCATAATGGTTTAGATTTTGATGATTGTCATATCTCTGAAGTTATTAAGTTCTTACAAAAACTTGCTAGAAGTCCTAATGCTAGTGCTATAAATTTGGCCTTTACAAAACATATTACAAATGCTCTCATAAAAGCTAGAGAAGAGAAATTAAAACTTGAAACTTCTATTCCTAGGAAGTTAGAAGATAGTTGGGAGCCCATCATTAAGGTGAAGGTCAATGATTTTGATATTAATGCTTTATGTGATCTTGGTGCAAGTATTTCTATTATGCCTAAGAAAATCTATGATATGCTTGACTTGCCACCATTGAAAAATTGTTATTTGGATGTTAATCTTGCTGATAATTCTATAAAGAAACCTTTTGGGAGGATTAATAATATTCGCATTACGGTTAACAATAACTTTGTCCCCGTTGATTTTGTTGTCTTGGATATTGAATGCAATGCATCTTGTCCCATTATTTTGGGAAGACCTTTTCTTAGAACTGTTGGTGCTATTATTGATATGAAGGAAGGGAATATTAAGTATCAATTTCCTCTCAAGAAAGGTATGGAACACTTCCCTAGAAAGATAATGAAGTTACCTTATGATTCTATTATTAGAACAAATTACAATGTTGATGCTTCATCTCTTGATAATACTTGATTCACACTTTCTGCGCCTAGCTGAAAGGCGTTAAAGAAAAACGCTTATGGGAGACAACCCATTATTTTACTTCTGCACTTTTGTTTTATATTTGAGTCTTGGAAGTTGTTACTACTGTAGCAACCTCTCCTTATCTTTTTTTTATTGCATTGTTGTGTCAAGTAAAGTCATTGATAGTAAGGTTGATACTAGAATTGGATTACTGCGCAGAAACAGATTTCTTGCTGTCACGAAATTGAGTAGCCCCGTCTGTAGGTAACTCAGAAAAATCTGCCAATTTACGTGCGTGAGCCTCAGATATGTACGCAACTTTCATTCAATTTGAGCTTTTTCATCTGAGCAAGTTAAGTGCCCCTGAAAAATTCGTCTTTACGGACTGTTCTGTTTTGACAGATTCTGCCTTTTATTTCGCATTGCCTGTTTTGCTATGTTGGATGGATTTCTTTGTTCCATTAACTTTCAGTAGCTTTGTGCAATGTCCAGAAGTGTTAAGAATGATTATGTCACCTCTGAATATGTGAATTTTCGATTATGCACTAACCCTCTAATGCGTTTGTTTTGAGTTTGGTGTGGAGGAAGTTTTCAAGGATCAAGAGAGGAGGATGATACAATATGATCAAGAAGAGTGAAAAGTCTAAGCTTGGGGATGCCCCCGTGGTTCATCCCTGCATATTTCAAGAATACTCAAGCATCTAAGCTTGGGGATGCCCAAGGCATCCCCTTCTTCATCGACAACTTATCAGGTCACCTCTAGTGAAACTATATTTTTATTCCGTCACATCTTATGTGCTTTACTTGGAGTGTCTGTATGCTTTTATTTTTGTTTTTATTTGAATAAAATCGGATCCTAGCATTACTTGTGTGGGAGAGAGACACGCTCCGCTCGTTCATATGAACACTGGTGTTCTTAGCTTTACTTTTAATGTTCATGGCGAAGGTTGAAACTTCTTCGTTCATTATTATATGGTTGGAAACAGAAAATGCTTCATGTGGTAATTGGGATAATGTCTTGAATAATTTGATACTTGGCAATTGTTGTGCTCAAATAGATCATGCTTAAGCTCTTGCATCATGTACTTTGTACCCATTAATGAAGAACTACCATAGAGCTTGTTTAAATTTGGTTTGCATTATTGGTCTCTCTAAAGTCTAGATATTTTCTGGTGAGGTGTTTGAACAACAAGGAAGACAGTGTAGAGTCTTATAATGCTTGCAATATGTTCTTATGTAAGTTTTGCTGTACCGGTTCATACTTGTGTTTGCTTCAAACAACCTTGCTAGCCAACGCCTTGTATTGAGAGGGAATACTTCTCGTGCATCCAAATCCTTGAGCCAAAAACTATGCCATTTGTGTCCACCATACCTACCTACTACATGGTATTTCTCTGCCATTCCAAAGTAAATTGCTTGAGTGCTACATTTAAAATTCCATTCTTTGTCTTTGCAATACATAGCTCATGGGAAAATAGCTTAAAAAACTATTGTGGTATTGAATATGTTACTTATGTATCTTATTTCTTATAAGTTGCTTGTTGAGCGGTAACCATGTTTCTGGGGACGCCATCAACTATTTCACCTTTGTTGAATATCATTTGAGTTGCTATGCATGTTCGTCTTGTCTGAAGTAAGGTTGATTTATCATGATCAAATGGTTTGAGTATGCATATTGTTAGAAAAGAACATTGGGCCGCTAACTAAAGCCATGAATCATGGTGGAAGTTTCAGTTTTGGACATTAATCCTCAAATCTCTTATGAGAATATTATCTATTATTGAATGCTTATGCATTAAAGAGGAGTCCATTATCCGTTGTCTATGTTGTCCCGGTATGGATGTCCTAAGTTGAGATCTATCAAAAACGAGAAATCAAATGCGATCTATCTCCTTGGACCTTTGTACAGGCGGCATAGAGGTACCCCTTTGTGACACTTGGTTGAAACATATGTTATGCAATGATAATCCATGTAAATCCAAGCTAATTAGGACAAGGTGCGAGCACTATTGGTATTCTATGCATGAGGCTTGCAACTTATAGGATGTCTTATGCATAACACATATGAATTATTACTACCGTTGACAAAATTGTTTCTATGTTTTCAAAATGAAAAGCTCTAGCACAAAAATAGTAATCCATGCTTCCCTCTGCGAAGGGCCCATTCGTTTACTTTATGTTGAGTCAGTTTACCTACTTCTTTCTATCTTAGAAGCAAACACTTGTGTCAACTGTGTGCATTGATTCCTACATACTTGCTTATTTGCATTCATCATATTACTTTGTGTTGACAATTATCCATGAGATATACATGTTGAAGTTGAAAGCAACCACTGAAACTTATATCTTCCTTTGTGTTGCTTCAAAACTTTCTACTAAGAATCTATTGCTTTATGAGTTAACTCCTGTGCAAGTCTTATTGATGCTTGTCTTGAAAGTACTATTCATGAAAAGTCTTTGCTATATGATTCAGTTGTTTAATCATTGTCTTTACTATTGCTTCGAATCACTTCATCTCATATGCTTTACAATAGTATTGATCAAGATTATGATAGCATGTCACTTCAGAAATTATCCTTGTTATCGTTTACCTACTCGAGGGCGAGTAGGAACTAAGCTTGGGGATGCTTGATACATCTCAAACGTATCCATAATTTCTTATGTTCCATGCTACTTTTATGACAATACTCACATGTTTTATACACACCTTATGTCATTATTATGCATTTTCCGGCACTAACCTATTGACAAGATGCTGAAGCGTCAGTTCCTGTTTTGTGCTGTTTTTGGTTTCAGAAATCCTACGAAGGAAATATTCTCGGAATTGGACAAAATCAACGCCCAGGGTCTTATTTTTCCACGGAGCTTCCAGAAGACCGAAGAGCATACGAAGTGGGGTCACGAGGTGGCCAGACCATAGGGCGGCGCGGCCTGGATGGGGCCCGCGCCGGCCTATGGTGTGGGCCCCTTGTGCCTCCTCCGACTCTGCCCTTCCGCCTACTTAAACTCTCCGTCGCGAAAACCCTGTTACCGAGAGCCACGATACAAAAATAGTTCCAGAGACGCCGCCGCCGCCAATCCCATCTCGGGGGATTCAGGAGATCGCCTCCGGCACCCTGCCGGAGAGGGGAATCATCTCCCGGAGGACTCTACATCACCATGGTCGCCTCCGGACTGATGTGTGAGTAGTTCACCCTTGGAATATGGGTCCATAGCAGTAGCTAGATGGTTGTCTTCTCCTCTTGTGCCATCATGTTAGATCTTGTGAGCTGCCTATCATGATCAAGATCATCTATTTGTAATGCTACATGTTGTGTTTGTTGGGATCCGATGAATATGGAATACTATGTCAAGTTGATTATCAATCTATCATATATGTGTTGTTTATGTTCTTGCATGCTCTCCGTTGCTAGTAGAGGCTCTGGCCAAGTTGATACTTGTGACTCCAAGAGGGAGTATTTATGCTCGATAGTGGGTTCATGCCTCCATTGAATGCGGGACGAGTGATGTAAAGTTCTAAGGTTGTGGATGTGCTCGTTGCCACTAGGGATAAAACATCAATGCTTTGTCTAAGGATATTTGTGTTGATTACATTACGCACCATACTTAATGCAATTGTCCGTTGTTTGCAACTTAATACTGGAAGGGGTGTGGATGCTAACCCGAAGGTGGACTTTTTAGGCATAGATGCATGCTGGATAGCGGTCTATGTACTTTGTTGTAATGCCCTGATTAAATCTCATAGTAGTCATCATGATATGTATGTGCGTTGTTATGCCCTCTCTATTTGTCAATTGCCCAACTGTAATTTGTTCACCCAACATGCTATTTCTTATCGGAGAGACACCACTAGTGAACTGTGGACCCCGGTCCATTCTTTTACATCTGAAATACAATCTATCGCAAACTCTGTTCTCTCATCGTTCTTCGCAAACAAACATCATTTTCCACACCATACGTTTAATCCTTTGTTTACAAGCAAGCCGGTGAGATTGACAACCTCACTCGTTAAGTTGGGGCAAAGTATTTTGATTGTGTTGTGCAAGTTCCACGTTGGCGCCGGAATCCCGGTGTTGCGCCGCACTACACTCCGTCACCAACAACCTTCACGTGGCCCTTGACTCCTACTGGTTCGATAACCTTGGTTTCTTACTGAGGGAAAACTTGCTGCTGTACGCATCACACCTTCCTCTTGGGGTTCCCAACGGACGTGTGCTTCACGCGCCATCACCTGTTTTCCCAGAATTCATATTCTGTCTTACCAGTCACATTCTTTTCTTAACTTTTGCCAATCTTTCTTTTTTGCACTGACGAAGGTTTCATCGAGCCTCCATCTAAGAAGGCCAAATCTGGCACCGCTCTGCCGAATCTTGCAGCTTCCGAGGCTTCGGCCCCTACAGCAGTCCCCGCGGCCCAGGAATCGACTGCTTCCTCCCTTTCCAAGGGGAAAGATGTTCCTTCGACTGTTGCTGCCACAACTCCTCCTTCAGGGAAACCTGTAAGTCTTTTTCTGTCGCAACGCAAACTTTCTCAAATGTACCTTGATTAATGATCCTTCATCAAATATCTATTTTCCCCTTTTTCTTAAGGATCTGTGAGTTGTCATATCTTCTTTGGAGACCTTCGCCTGCCAATTCACTTCCCTGGAAGCGGACAAGGCTCGACTGCAAAAGGAGGTCAAGTCTTCTTCCTCGAAGTTGGAAGGCGCAATAAAAATAGCTGCCGAAGCCCGCCAAGAAGTCGACTCCCTGAAGGACGAACTCGAGGGGCAGAAAAAGAAGCTGAAGGACGAAGAAGCATCCAGACTGGCCGCTGAAGCTTGGGCGGTTGAAAAGGATGATCTTCTTTGCCAGTCTTCCTTGGCTTTGCTCAGTAATTCCCTTTCTGCTTCCCTGTCGATTATTACTTTGCGAATTCAATCCTTTGTTAGTGAACTCCTTCTTATTTTGTTCTTCACAGAGGCTGCCGATATTCCTGCCGAAGCTTTGGATAAGCTTCCAAACAATTCTCCGGCAAATGCTGTGTCAATGACTCTTGCTTTGCATCGGCTTACGCATGACCTCCTCGAGAAGGGCAAGGGAGCCATGACGCGGATGCACTCGATGATCTTCCCCAAGATTAGTCAAGACAAGACTTTGGGGCAGCTGATCGATGCTTTCGCCATCAACACCAAGGAGGTTATCGAGGTATTCAAACGTACTTCGCGTACCTATGACGCCCTCCTAGCCTTTCAGCTCATGATATCTGCCAGATTAAAGAAGGAGTGTGTTGTGTTGCATGTAATAGAGAGGAGACCAATTTGCACAGCTTCTGGTTCTACCCCACTTGGTAGTCTGGGATCATCGAAGGAAGCATGCGATGATGGTATTGTGTTCACCTCCGGCTGATATCAGATCACCAAGTGAGCTTCAGACTTGGCTCCTAGAATGGATGGGGAGAGTGGATGAAAAGGAGTTGACAGTGGGCATGATGGCGTTGTACCATCTCTGGCTTGTAAAAGTAGGATGACGCATTGATTGAAGATCCCTGAAGGACGGCTCGACGTATCTTGGCCCTTTCAGGGGAGTGGAGTCAAATTCGAACTGCGGCTCTGGTGAGTTACCCTCCGGTGGAGGAGCACTGGCATCCACCACCGTTAGGATGGCATAAATTAAATGCGGATAGGGCATTCTCTCGAGATGACAAACTGCGAGCCATTTTTCTCCCATGTGAGTGATCCTGAGATCTTGAAGCTCCTGGCTTGTAGACGAGTGGTCATGCAAGCGAAGGAGATGGGCTCGGTGAAGATCATCCTAGAAACAGACTATACATGTGCTATGTCAAAACTGAGAAGCGGAGAGCTGGATTTATCAGCTCAAGGTCCTTTGGTTGAGGACATCAATTCTCTCCTCGGAGAGTTTGAGGATGTTTGGATTACTCATGTGCTCACTCTTGTAATGAGGTTGCACATGTTTAGCGAAGGCAGGCCGTAGGAATAAGATTAGTGAATCCTAGGTGGGTACTCCCGCTGTTTTTTTTTTGAAACATATTATATTAAAGATAGCAGGCCGCCTCATTAAAAACCTCCCAGCACACTTAGGTACTCTGGAAGGAAAAGAGTGTGTCTGGTACCTGCTGCCCACCATCACAGTAAGATTACATCATTCACGAGCTTGCTGAGAATAAACCTAGGTGGTTCATCGACCCAAGTACAAGAATTACCTGAACTAAACGTAACTCTAGAAAGCTCATGTGCTACCTGATTAGCTTCCCTATTACAATATTCAATGGGCAAAATTCCAAAACCACTCCACAAGATACTACAATCATCATAGACAGCCGCCGACGAAGTTGCTGAAAACCCGCCATTCTTCATTGTATCCACCACTTGACCACAGTCTGTTTGAATAGTAAAATTTTGAATACCAATCTTCTGTGCCAAGGTCAGACCGTCTCGAAACGCATAAGCTTCAGCCATCGGAACATCCACCACATGCGGTAAGAAGTATTGCATCGCTGCAATACAACTCCCCATACAATCTCTAATAACAACTCCTGTAGCTCCCCTCCCTGAATTAATATCAAAAGATGCATCAACATTTATCATAAGCATTCCCTCCAACGGTTTCTTCCATTCTTCCCTTGGTTTCGCTGCAGGTTTCTTTAAAACATTCATATAGTTGTCTGCTAATACCCGTATAGACATAGCCGATCGGAAGTGTGTTTGAATAGTCTCTCCATGCACAAGTTACCGCCTTTCCCACCAGATGTCCCAGCTCGCTATTATAACAATTTCTGCAAACCCAATATTATCAAGTGCTATAACCCGGCCTCCTCTCCTAATGATCTTCTCAACCACCACAGAACCTGATCAGTCAACACTTGTAATACTGTCTAAAGTTCCTGACAAACCAAAGCAATTCCAAACCTCCTTAGATCTTGCACAAGAAAATAATAAATACTTTATATCTTCACAGCTTGAATTGCATATCGGATAGCCTCCTAGATTCTCAATATGTCGGTTAGCTAGTACCCCTCGACATGGGATCATCGCATGGAGCACCCTCCAACCAAAGATTTTTATTTTACTTGGAATTTCAAGACTCTAAAGCTTTTCCCAAACCTCATTGCTTGCACTCTCCGCAATATTTATATTTCTATTATTCCTACCAAATTTGTGATCCCATTGACAGAAATAAGCTGAACGTACAGAAAATAGACCAAGCTTATTATGATGCCACGCCACCGGATCATCTCTGTTTGGTTTCAAAGGAATTTGCAAGACTCTGTGAACATCGATTGACCAAAAAATATCTTCAATAATATCCTCATCCCATGAACCATCTATAGGATTAATCAAATCTGATACCCGTGTGAGAATATGTGTACCTCTCAGAGTCATAATCTTTAAATTGTGGCTTGAAGGAATCCAGCTATCCTCCCAAATATTGATCTGACTCCCATCCCCCACTCTCCAAATACAACCTTTCTTAAAACACTCTTGGCCTGCAAGAATACTCTGCCATGTGAAGGAACTTCCCCTTTTCAAAGTTGCATTAAGAAGACAGCCATCCGGGTAATATTTTGCTCTTAACACTCTTGCACAAAGTGAGTCACGTTCACTCAATAACCTCCAGATTTGCTTTGCTAACAGAGACAAATTAAAACAATGGAGATCCTTGAACCCCATACCACCACTACTCTTCGGAATACACAGTTTGCACCAAGCTTTCCAATGCATATGTTTCTGCTCCTCCTCATTGCCCCACCAGAATTGAGAGATAGCATCAGAGATTCCTTTACAAATGTTTTTCGGAATTTTGAAAACCATCATACAAAAAACTGGTATCTCTTGAGCAATAGCTTTTATAAGAACTTCTTTTCCTCCCAAACTCGACAATTTCTCCTTCCAGTCACTTATTCTGGCGATCACTCTATCCACCAAGTGTCTGAAGCACTCACTTTTATCAAATCCCACCATAGCCGAAAGTCTCAACTATTTATCATTAAGTGATTCTGTTAGAATATTTAGAATTTGGCAAACTTCGGCCCTCTCTTCCACCACAGTATTCGGGCTAAAGAAAATACTTGGCTTGCTTTCAGAAAGTTTCTAGCCCGTATTAGCACAATAACTATCAAGAATATCCTGATCTCTTTGGCTCTGGAGGCCGGTGATTAATAAAGAATAGCCTGATCTTTCTCAAAAAAAAAAACCTGGCACTTTTGGCAGTTCAGGTTTCTGGCATTTTCTGGTAGTGACGAGGCAGCGGGAGCAGCGGAAAGTTGGCCAATCGCTTTGTCCACTAGAAAGGGATCGATCTCTCGCCGCCCCCTTTTTACTGTCCTTCCAGGGAACACCGCCAGAAAGCGGCAAAAAGAGTCGAGGATTCGGGCTAGATCATCAAGTCAACGTCGTGGACAAATTCGGCCGCGGCAGCAGCTCGTCGTCGTCGCCTTCGTCTTCTTCGCGTACGCGATCATCCAGTTGACATGCTAGCTAACTAGCCAGGACCGTTTCTCTCGTTTCGATCCTTCCATTTCGTGTCTGCCGTTCAGCCATGTCGCCCGCGTTCGAGGATTGGAGCAATGTGCGCCGCGCAATGGCAGGTTGCGTACGTCTACCTCGTGACGTGCGTGGGTTGATCGGTGGAAGTTGGTATAGAAGAAAAAATATACTGTACTAGAAATCCATGGTCTCTGAAGAAGTTGAACTCCTCAAGAAATTCCCCGATCAAGATGGTCAGAAAGCAAAGCGTCTCTCTTTTTCTCCCTTTCTGACGATTTCAATCCTGTCTTTTGGGGAGCATCAGACAAAGGCAAACATTGTTCGCACCATGGGCAAATAAGAGGCTGAGAGATAAACTTTACTACTACAACCACGGTTTAATTTACGACTACGTGGCTGTTGCCTGTCGGTACAAACGTATGAACCATCAAAAAGGCAGTATAAACGTGGTCGGCTCATCCGTCACAGGCGAAACAAACCAAATCAAATCTTAAGAAACGGATGGTCAATCCAAAAGGATGCCAACAAATTGACTATAAGTTTCACAACCGATGGATTGCAAGGTCATGAACCTAGAGATTTCTCTCGTTCGGCTTTGGTGATTTACATCATAGGATAGATGTCTGAAATCGATCCGCTGTTAAATCTGACGAGGTTCGCTGAAGTGTGTAACTGCGACAAGATAAACTGAATATGTTGATTGGTTGCACGATCCGACAAGCCTCTTTGGCCGACCTGCATGCTTCGGTGTAGCAGTCCGGTGGTGTTGTAGTCCGGGCTGTAGGTGTAGGTTGTCCAGCCGAGCTCGTCGCCGTTCCACTTGAGGCCGCAGCGGTCGAAGATGCCGTTTAAGGACCTTGGTCTTGGCCGTCAAACGCGACGCTCTCTGGCCCTCGAACCGATCCGTCCGGTAGCGGTATCCACTGGCTTCGTGTTGCATCGAAGCTGGCGAAGGTAGCCGGCATGGCAGCGGGCATGAACAGCATTGCTATGATGACCAGCACGATCGTCACCTTAACGAGACGGCTCATCGCGCACCCCATCTTCGCTAACCTATTTTTGTTGGCTAAAAGTGTGGCTAGTATTTTCGCTGAGGGATCTTTCTATGACTTGTTTGGGGCAGAAGCACTGCAGCCGCCTTGGTGAATGTGGATAACCGCACGCTGAAGTGTATTGATCCTAGTAGCTCCCGGGTCATGGGGTGTGGCTGGATTTATTTTTGGTTACCTCCAATGTCTCGAGTCCTAAAGTACTGCACTTTATAATAGTGAGGTATTATGCCGTGCATCCTCTTCTCTCAAAGAACTATACAAGCTTTTATACAGTGCCACCTTTAATGTAGTCATACACTTGTCATTTAGTTAGTTATTCATCACACATTACCCGCAAAAAAGTTATTCATCACAGATTTTGTAAGATAAGGTAAGAAGTATGGGATGCAAACACATAAGAAATCAATGATTTATGTTCAGTTCATATCAAATGGGTGTTGATTGCATGTCGGCACAAATGTATCAGCCGTAAAAAAGGCATATAAACGAGATCGGTGAATCGATCCGTCACAAATGAAACCAACCAAATCATCTTAAGAAAAAAAAATGATCAATCTAAAATGATTTCAAATCTCTGTTTTAAATAGCCGGCTATAGCCATGCTATAGTCTCGCTATAGCCTTTCCTGCATGATGCGGTTAATTGCTATATCCCGGCTAAAGGTGCCAAAGTTCTTAAATTTTTTTGATAAAGGGAATATATTAATATCAAAAGATACCAATTACACCTAGCCTTTGCAACACCCTAATGGCAGTACGGATGCACATAGCCAAAAAAAAAAAACTAAGAAACAAAAGTTCCGCTATAGCATCCTAGGCTTAGCAACAGTAATACAACCACCACCAAGACAACATCTGAAATACGGAATCTCCAAAAAACGACGCCTCCAAGAAGAAAACGGTGCACTAGCGCTGTCATCGCCCGACCAAAGATCTTAGGTTTTCACCCTGAATATAATCTCCGCTCTCAAAACAATGCCTCCAACAAGATCATTGTCAGGCACAACCAGTTAAGGCCAGACCTTGGATTTTGACCCTAAAAGGTAGGACTCTGAACTTCATATGTGTTGTCGCCCCCACTTCCATACGACTGTTGCGGAGCCAAGGACACCAAGCAAGTCCATCAACAACGCGAAGACTTGAACCTCCCTTAGCTAGTCTTCCGCTCCGGCCTACATGTCATTTCCTTCATCTGACTGCAACGTGGACCAAATGTCTCTTGATGCTAACACAGACCAGAGCTTCGCATCGCTCCCTCGGTCAGAATAAAAGCATGGGTGCGCACGACCGAATACCACTGAGCCAGCAAACTCCAGGCAAAAAAACACTGTTATATTCGCCGGCGGCGCCTTTCGGAACTCAACACTCCTGCCGGATCGAGAAGAGCAAACCTCAGGAAAGTCTTCATCTTCGCCCAAGAGAGACGCTAGGACCGCCGTCTTTATTCAGGTCGGGCCCCCACGCCGGCGACCATCCCAGGCTGGCCACAGCTGCCGCCGAAGACATCAATCGCAGATCGCATTGTCCGGAGACATCGCACACGCCCTGGGCACCGCCACAGCCGAACGCCAGCCCTCCACCAACGACATCAGCCGACGCCGGCTTCCACGCCTCACCACCTCGCCGTTGTAATGCGGTGATAGATCGAAAGATCCACCACCACCAACGGCAGGCCGACCCTCTCCGGCGAAGAATAGGGCCGGCCACCTCCACCGTCTAACCCAAGGCTGTTGCCTCGAGCGACCTCGTGTCACGGGAGAAGCCCGAGATCGCCTCCAGACACCGGCGAGAGGCGAGGGGGAAAAAGGTGCAGATCATGGCCTGGCCGCCGCCCACCACCAGCCCCTGCCGGCGTGCTGCGGTGAAGAGCCGGCGGGAGGCAGGAAGCCGCCGCGCAGCCGCCGCCCATCACCCTCCAAGCCGACCGGCCGCAGCGTGCGTCGAGGGGTCTCGGCTGCCGTCCCAGCGCGGCAACAAGGAGAGGCCGCCGCCGCCACTCCCCGCGGTCTTTGCCTGTCGGCGCTCCCGGCGGCGACGGCAGGATGCGTCTAGGGTTTGGGAGGGGTGCAGGAGGAGGGGTTATCAGAGCAAATAGCTGCCACTGATGGTTTTTAAATAGCCGGCTATAGCCGAGCTATAGCTGTTTTGGTAGTCCGCGGCTATAGCCTATAGCCGGCTATTTAAAACCATGTTTTAAATTGACAATTCCACAAGGTTTCGTAACCGATGCGATGCCAGGTCAAGTGCTCCAGATTTCTCTGGTCTGGTTTCTGTCATTTACATCATACGATATCTGAAACCAATCTTCTGTTAGATATGATGACAAGGTTTTCTGGACCTGTGCAGCAGGGACGAATTAACCGGAATACATTGAATGGTTGCACGACCCGATCGACGGCAAATGAGAAAGCATGATTTGTACACGATCTGCGTGCGTCACGGGAGATAAAGATCAGAAACACACAGGTACAGTTCATGTGCCTGCTGAACTCAATCGTGACCCCCCGAGTTTAACAATCAGCAGACTTCAAGGTTTTATTCATCCAAGTACAGATGCAATTTCTGACTGCATATCCAAGTACTCCACGAAGCATCGGCCGCACACGCAAATACGGGTCCAATCATGGCCAGACTAAGCTGTGGATCGAGCCCGTCGTTTTCGGTTGTTCTAGGTAAGGACCGACTCGTCAAGGATCCACCTTCCTGTAACTCACAGGTCCTGCCTGTCTTTGTCCCAAGTCTTGCAGAATCTGAATTTGTTTTTTCCTGTGATGCACAGATACGATGTTTTTGAAAACCTTGTAATAATGATCAGAGATTTCAAAACTGTGCTGTGTACGTAATGTGATTGGTTGACATGAGGTGCTCAATTCTGTACCTAATCCCTGAGGTGGACGTCTGATATACTCTGATGAGGTCGCCTGATAGAGATAGGAAGCAAACAGTTGTTAAAAGAAGGACAAGTGGCCATCTCCGAAGGGAAACTTTTGATGACACTTGAAAAGATCGTATGGCTACTGAATTCTGCGAGGAACTCAGTAGGCAGTGCTGTTTAGTTTAGCCTGGCATTTTTTTGTGTTGACACGCAAAGCTTCGCAAAGAGCAATTTAACCTTATTTTAAAAAGAAATTGCTGTAAGAAGACACTTAATTTTTTCATTGTTGATGATTGTTGACCACCTAATACACGCATGAAATCTTAGTGTTTTGATCAGATTACATTGTGTTGAATTCAAAATAGGACGAACTAAACGAGTGAGCATTTGGTGCACATGAGCACCAGTGCTCTCAGTTTTTTTAAATATTAAAAAAATATGTATCTATGTTTCAAAAAATCATCATACTTATTCCATGAATACATATATATGTTCCGAATACTCGTGAGAAAGTTTTGGTAAAAGTTGCATTGTATTTTGAGCTACAAGAAAAAAACAAATTTATGACTACGTATAGGGACGTATATTTGTCAGAAATTTGTCTTTTTTGTATAGCTCAAAATATAATATATTTTTCTACAAAAGATTTACCGTATCTTGGAATGTTTATATGTATGTAGGTATTTAATTTCAATTTTTTTGGAATTCAAATAATATGATTTTATAGCACCAGAATCACTGATGCTCATGTGCTAATTAAAGACACTTTTCGGAACTAAACCCTACTACGTATATGATTAGCATTGCTTTTGCGTCGTGCAATGGAAATGTCTAGAATGGCACCTTTCTTTTTCCTAGTAAAGAAGAGGAAAAAATGTCATGTTCTTGACGGAACTGAATGAATATAATTTGGTCTAAAGCTGAAGCTAGGATATATTTAGTCGACAAATGGAAAGGCTATTTTAGTCGGCAGCTTAGCATATTTATGCAGTAGCGCACATCAACCAATCCGGTCATGTCCGAATCAAAAGTAATTCCGAAGTATTAGCTGTGGCTGCAACTTGCAACCTATCTTCGAGTGAATCCCTATACTGCTCACTGTCACGGGTCCAATCTACTCTTCGGGGAGGTGACCTAGCTTGTCCATCCTGATCAAGACGTTCTCGTCGCATCTTCTAGGCTTCCTGTCCATTTATTCTTGCTCTCGGAGGTAGATAATGTACGCAAAAATGTTCTAGATGCCAAAAGACGCAGCGTCAATCTCCTGACGCCCCTACTTGTTCAGTTGTTCTCATCTGCAGAGAATCTGAGGCGCGGAGAATAAGCAAAGGTTGAAATCGGAGATCGTAGCAGGTAGCTCGCTATTGTCATGGCAGGAAGAACTACGCGTAGATCATGAGTATCTGGACGGTGCAACTGAATTTAGGATAGCCCCACTCGAATCCAAGTTCTGGAGTTGGCATAATTGAGATGCATGAATATTTGGTGAGGACACGTGTACCTGCTGTCTCTTCCGTGTACACATCGCTGCTGAAACTACATCCTCTGAACTCAAATAACACAGTAATCAATCATTAAATAAGTATACCTCGAACATGTACTTTATGGTGAATCCACTCATCAACCATAAATATAAATCATATCCACTCATCAATCATAAATATAAATCATATCAATAGATTCACCATAAAGTACATTTTCATGGCTTACTTATTTAATATTGTAGATGTCGAAGGAGGGGATACTCATATTGGAGAACAAAAAATAAGTAAAATCTATAAATAGGTGACAAAATCAAAGTAGCACCACAAGTGGTGAGTAGAAGTGTGAGAGTAAGTTTCAAAAAGTAATTAATGAAAGGAAGTTTATTAAAGATATTTGCCCCCCTCCTGGCTCTCGTTGCGCTACAGTACCTGTGGAGACTTGCTCTTCTTGAGCCTTCTTCTCCTTGCTCCCTCCGCCGGCCTCTCTCCCCCTCGCGCCGCCGGCCACGGTGGCCGACGGTGGGTGGGAGAGAGGTCTGGTTTCTTCTAGTTTTAGTTCTTGTAGCTTTTAACCTTCCCAGGCGAATAAGGAGGTGGTTAGATCCGGATCTGGTGATGCTTCTCCTCTTGTTCTTCGATCTGTTCTTGGAACGGAGAAGAGCATCGGTGGATCTCATGCTACCATCTTGATGCTGCATCCATGGCGGGATCCTGCCTCGGCTGATCTTGCCCCTTCCATCCCCACCCCTTCTTGCTGTAATAAAGTGGAGGCTCTTGAAGCTGCTCCAGTGAATGCTCAGATCCGTCGCCATCGATCTCATCTATGCCTTCCTCCCCAGATTTGTGGCAGTCATCTTGGGTCTGATGGCTGGGCGGCCTCCCTGCTGCCGTGGTGCCGTGTCTTGAGTGTTTTTCTGAAGCAGCGATGGGGTTCAAGATCCTTGTCTTCATGGAGCTTTTCTGCAGCGTCTATGATCTTGGCGCTGATTTCATGGACCAAGATAGTCTCTTCAACGCATGTATGCTCCGGCAAGTCTTCAACCTCCTTTTGGAGGCCCTTCATCGACGCAGTCGCTGGGAGCTTTGCCAGGCCGAAGGCAAGTGGTCCTGTCCCAGCCGCCGTCTATGGCTGCAGCGAGCTGCGTTTGTTGCTCCGCAGTGGAGAAGAGGAGGGACTAGATTGTAATCTCAGATCTTTTAGCAAGGTCTTTCCTACAAAAGCTAGGGACCTATGTGTGATTTTCTCATTTTCTGGGGTCCTTTGTAACATATATGTACCTCCTCTGTTGTTTTAATGAAAGATTCGAGGCCCTTCTAGAGCGCTCCTCTGTTTAAAAAAATGAAAGGAAGTTTATAGAATAGTGATGGGTTTTGGGATATGGCAGAGCATATCTTTATCAAAGAAACCATAAACCATAAGACTAGTCACAATGGAAAGTATCATACACTAGTATCATGCTTACTAGTTTATGATACTACCTCCAATGCATAGTATCATAATATAGTATCATAGTATTATTATATTTAATGTTTTGTAGAATCTTAATGCAAATTTGTGTACATGATTTGTTTGCCATTAAGTTTTCTAGTTTTACGTGCTATGATACGGTATCATATTATGATACCACTCCCATCTCTCACCTCATTAATTGATGTGCCACATCAGATTTTTGCCAACATGCCATGCATGGTACTACTTAGACTGCTCAGAGCAATTCCAATAGTATAGCCAACTGTTGGCTATAACAAGATGTCATATCATTTGTAGTCATCATATAGCTAACATGTACAATAGTTAACTATAAGAATATAGTACTTTACTAATATATGGCCCACCTTTCACTCTCACAAGGTGCCTAGGAGCACGTGCAAAAGCTGGCTATTGCATAGTAGCCCACCTCCCTTCTCTCTCCGCTTCTCTCTCCTCCAACTCATCTAAAATATATTATTTAATGTCTTATAGTCAGCTGACTGGACTCTATTGTACTTGCTCTCCAAGGCATTTTGGTGACATGGAATGCCAATAAATGAAGAAAGAGAGTGAGGTGGTAACTAACTATGTTATCATAATATCACACACCCCAAGGTAAAATGAGTCTACAACATAATAAATGACACAATACATGACACCACATATAAGTTACTATCCACTATGAAGGTAGTAACCTAGACTAGTAACATGATATATGTTACTAGTCTAAGTTACTCCCCACTATGACCAGCCTATGATACTCCCATTGTGGCTAGTCATAGAACAAAAGCTAGACTTTGCTTTATTGGAAGCCGGTAGAGATTTTTTTTTTTTGGCACCATTAAATCATATCTCTAGAGGATTAGACTTCAGTGGTATTGCGTGCCCCCAATTTGGAGGTCCGGGGGGATTCTGGTTGGGATGAGTGCGGATACTCTTTTTGTTCAAAAGGTGGTTATCGGGATAGGTGCGTCAAATATTATGTTACGTTAAAAATAGATAATTTTAAATGGGTTTTAGTTGCTTTGTATGGAGCTACTCAACATGGCAGAAACCTTATTTCCTATCTGAGTTAGTGAGAAGACGTGAGGACGAGCCTGTGTCTATGCTCGTTGGTGGGATTTCAATATTAGTAAAGAAGAAAAAAAAACAATGATAATTTTGATGCCTAGTGTTGTTTCACTTTCAATGCCATTATTAAACATTATTAAAAGCCTAGATCTGAGAGAGCTAGTTCTTTCAGGAAGACAATATAGTTGGGTGAATCATAGAGAATCTTTCACGTATGAAAATTGAGATAGAAGTTAGTGTTGATTGGGAACACAAATTTTCGCTGGCGTCGGTTGAGGCTTTAGCTAGATCTGGGTCAAACCATACACCACTTCGATTAGACTCTGTGTAGCAAGCATTCCTTGGCGATAAACAAAAAAAGATATTCGAATTAGCCTGGTTAAAGCAAGATGGTTTCTTTGAAATGGTAGCACAAGGGTGGGCTTCTATTTCATTTGGAGCCAACACAATGAAAATGTAGCAAAAAATTCGCCACCTCATACAATTCTTCGAGGATAGCGCGTAATTTAAATGGTCAATACAAGATTAAAACAGTGACTAGACATAATTGACATCCTTGATCGAAAAACAGAATTAGTCCGTTGAACGAGGACGAGAAAAAATCTTTGCGCAAAACCAATGATGAGATAGCTAAGTTGCTTGAGACTAAGAGTTTAAGTGGGTTCAGCGAGCGAAAGTTAACCATATTCAGGAGGGGGAAGATAACACAAAATATTTCCATTTAATTTCTAATGGTAAACATCGGAGGAAAATATTCTTTCACTTAGAACAGGATGAAGGAAATATTGTTGATCATTTTTTGAAAACTTACATATTTGGGTATTACAAGAACCTATTCGCCCCCTCCCTAGCAATTGCATCATGGTAGAGTCCAGGTCAAAGGATATAAAACAAGTTTCTGCATAAGAAAATGCAATTTTGGTAGCTGATTTTCCGGAGAGAGGTTCATGAAGCCATAATGCAGACGGAAAGGAACAAATTAAGCTCCAGGATCAGCTGCTGAGTTCTAAATTGTTTGGGAGGTTATAAAAAAGAAATTATGGCAATGTTCGAGGGTTTTCAAATAGGCGAGTACCTCTTTTCCATTTGAACTTTCCGAAGATTATATTAATTCTAAGAAAGAAAACGAATACAAATTCAGAAATACTGTCCCATATGTTTGCTAAATGTAAGCTTTAAGATGGGACAAACCGAGTATCCATTATTGCTGAAAATGTGGTGCAACCGACTCAAACGGTTTCAATGCTAGTTAGACACATTCTTTAAGGTTTGGTCATTCTCCACAATTTCATCCATGAACTTCGTAGGAAAAATGGATGGTATTTTGTTTAAAATTGATTTTGAAAAAGCGTATGATAAGGTGAACTGGGCTTTTTTTGCAGCAAGCATGGCGGACGAAAGTGTTTGATCCTAAATCGTATCTTTGAATCCCAAATTATATTGATAAAGGTAGTGTGAGTATTAGAGTAAACAATAACATAGGTCATTATTTTCAAACGCAAAAAGGCCTCGGGCAAGGAGATTCGTTATCTCCCATCCTTTTAATATCGTTGTAGATATGTTAGCTATCTAATTGTGAGGGCCAAACATGATGGTCATGTTAATGGACTTATTCCTAATCTATTTGATGAAGGTGTATTCATCTTACAGTATGATGATGACACTATATTTTTATGGAGCATGATAATAAAGCGACGAATATGAAAGTAATTCTATATATTTTTGAATAGTTGTCCGGGCTGAAGATAAATTTCAATGTTTTGAGAACGCAAAAGAGGTTGAACATGAGTATAAAATTTATTTGGGTGTGACACATCGACACTACCTTTTAGATATCTAGGAATACTTATGCATATTCGTCAGTATTACGGAATGGCGAATGGAAACCGGTAGAGGATCGCTCAGAGAAAAAGTTAAGTAGTTGGGTCGGTGAAATGCTTTCGTGTGGGGACCGCCTAGTGCTAATATTAATGATTTCTTTCCTCATGATACCAAAAGTAGTTCAGAAGAGGCTTGATTTTTTTAGATAGTTCTTCTGGCAAAGTGATGGCCATAAAAAAAATAAAGATTGACAAAATGGCATATAATATGAAATCACAAATATCAAGGGGGTTAGGATTGAAGGTGTTACATTTTTAAAAACAAGAGATTTCTTAGCAAATGTTTATATAATCTATTGAATGAAGATGTTATGTGGCAAGAGTTGCTGCAACAGAAGTATCTACACTCTAAACTTTATCTCAGGTTTCAGCAAATCAACTGCCTCACCATTTTAGACAGGATTAATGAATGTTAAAGATGAGTTTTTTTGGGAGAGGATCATTTGTTGTTGGTAACAGGTGTAATATTAGGTTCTATGAGGATATTTGGCTAGGATATAATTCCCTTGCTAAAGATTACCCGATTCTACAATTGAAAGGACAGAGATGTCGCCTAGAGGGGGGGGGGGGTGAATAGGCGATTTAAAACTGTTACGAGATGGGCTTAACAAATGCGGAATAAAACTAGCGTTTACTTTGTCAAGCCCAAAGCCTATATACTATGGTTCACCTATGTGCACCAACAACTTATGCTAAGCAATACAAGCAACTATGTGATAGTAAGATATATAACTTCAAGCACGATGGCTATCACAAGGTAAAGTGCATAAGTAAAGAGCTCGGGTATAGAGATAACCGAGGCACGCGGGAGACGAAGATTTATCCCGAAGTTAACACTCTTGCGAGTGCTAGTATCCGTTGGAGAGGTGCGGTGGCTTAGTGCTCCCGAACGCCACAAGAGGCTCACCTTGAGGTGTGGTTGCTCGATGCACACCAACGCCACAAAGGCCTCACCCCAAGATGCGGTACTCACACCACACACCGAACGCCACGAAGGCGCCTCACCTTATTCTCCGGTGATCCTCGCCACAAAGGCCTAGGCCACGGTTCCACTCAAGGATTTCCTTCGAGGCGGAAACCGGACCTTACACAAAGATTGGGGCACACATCCACAACTTAATTGGATGCTCCCAACAAATGGCCACAAAGGCCTAGAATCCGTCTAGGGTTCCAAGAACCCAAGAGTAACAACCTTCTTTCTTTCACCACCACGAATCACCGTGGAGAACTCAAATCTATGCACCAAATGCAATGGCAAGAACACCACAAAGATGCTCAAGTCCTTCTCTCTCAAATTCCAACAAAGCTACAAAAGCTATTGGGGGAATAAGAGAGGAAGAACAAAGAGGAGAACACAAAATTCTCCAAGATCTAGATCCCAAAGATTCACTCACAAAGAGATGATTTGGTTTGGTCAAAGTGTCGATCTAGATCTCCTCTCTCTTTTCCCTCAAAAGGGGGCAAGAATCATGGAGGGATGGAGAGACACTGGGAGAAGCTGCAGCCCAAGGAGGAAGAAGGGGGTATTTATACCCCCCAAGAAAATCGAGCCATTGCAGGATATTTGGGGGAGGATAATCCGGCCTAGGTGAGGGGCGGATAATCCCCCCCCGGAAAATCCGGGTCCTGGGAAAATCCGGGCAAATTTCCGGCCCTTGATCCAGGGGGCTACTGAGCAGCTCGTCAGAAAGTCCTTAGCCAAATTTCAGGGGCCGGATATTTTGCAAATATCCGGTCCAGAAAATCCGGCTTGGTGATATAGACGTGCTACCTTGTAAAATCCAAAACTTAAGATTGGTAGCTCCGAATCGAGTGAAACCAATTTTGTTGGAAAAAGGATGACAAGAGCTTACCCAACTAGTGGGGGTGATTTTCTATTATTTTTAGAGGTGCAACACCTCAACATGAGAAACCGAGAAAAACACCAAACTCGAAAACGCAACAAGTGATCTATGCAAAATCCGTTTTCGATGAACTAGAGCTTGTCATGAGAATAATCACAAGCTCTAAAATATCACATGGATAAGATCCAAATAACAAACAAGAAAGATGATGCAAGGATGCAAAGGTTTGAGCTCTCCGAATGATACGATCGAGTTACTCACTGATACGTCCAATTTGCATCACTATTTTATATCATAATTTGCTGTTATTCATTGATATATTTCATATTGGGACATAATACTTATGTTATTTCATCTATTTTGCATGTTTCATGATTATTTGGAGATCGCGCACCGGAGCCGGGATTACTGCTGGAAAAAGCTCCGTCAGGATGCAATATTTCGGAAGATCAACTGTGGAAGGAAATTTCACCAAAAATCCTATTTTTCCAGATGACGGAGAAGGCCAGAACGGGGAGCCGAGAAGACCCAAGGTGGGGCTAGACCACAGGCCGGCGCGGCCCATGGCCTGGCCGCGCCACCTTGTGGTGTGGGGGCCCCACAGCCCCTTTCGCCTCCTTTTCTTCGCGAAACCCTTCGTCCCGAAAACCTAAGCTCCGGAGGGTAGGTCGCGAAGAGTCACGGCCGCCTCGCGGGGCGGAGAACACCGAGAGAGAAAAGAGCTCTCCGGCGGGCGAGGAATCCGCCGGGGAAATTCCCTCCCGGAGGGGGAAATCGACGCCATTGTCACCGCCATCGAGCTGGACATCATCTCCATCACCATCATCATCATCTTCATCATCATCACCGCCATCTCCACCGCTGGACATCGTCACCGCCGTAGCAATTTGGGTTTGATCTTGATTGTTTGATAGGGGAAACTCTCCCGGTGTTGATTTCTACTTGTTATTGATGCTATTGAGTGAAACCATTGAACCAAGGTTTATGTTCAGATTGTTATTCATCATCATATCACCTCTGATCATGTTCCATATGATGTCTCGTGAGTAGTTCGTTTAGTTCTTGAGGACATGGGTGAAGTCTAAATGTTAGTAGTGAATTATGGTTGAGTAATATTCAATGTTATGATATTTAAGTTGTGGTGTCATTCTTCTAGTGGTGTCGTGTGAACGTCGACTACACGATACTTCACCATTTATGGGCCTAGGGGAATGCATCTTGTACTCGTTTGCCAATTGCGGGGTTGCCGGAGTGACGAAACCTAAGCCCCCGTTGGTATATCGATGCGGGAGGGATCGCGAGGATCTCAGAGTTTAAGGCTGTGGTTAGATTTATCTTAATTACTTTCTTGTAGTTGCGGATGCTTGCAAGGGGTATAATCACAAGTTTGTATTAGTCCTAGGAAGGGCGGTACATTAGCATAGGTTCACCCACACAACACTTATCAAAACAATGAAGATTAATCAGCTACATGTAGCGAAAGCACTAGACTAAAATCCCGTGTGTCCTCAAGAACGTTTGGTCATTATAAGTAAACAAACCGGCTTGTCCTTTGTGCTAAAAAGGATTGGGCCACTCGCTGCAACTATTTCTCTCGCATTTTACTTACTTGTACTTTATTCATCTGTTACATCAAAACCCCACGAACACTTGTACGTGAGCATTTACGGTGAATCCTTCATCGAAGCTGCTTGTCAACACCTTCGCTACTCGTTGGGTTCGACACTCTTATTTATCGAAAGTACTACGATACACCCCCTATACTTGTGGGTCATCAAGACTATTTTTTGGCGCCGTTACCGGGGAGTGAAGCGCTATTGGTAAGTGGAATTGGTAAGGAAAACCTTTACTTTACGTGCTGATTTTATTTCTACTTTCTTGCTATAAGTCATTATGGAGAGATCTTCTCTTCAATTTCTATTTGGGAAATCTACTACTACTGCAATGGTAGTGGATGAGGCGCCAGGTGAGGAAGTAATACCATATAAAATACCTATGAAAATTATTGAACGTGTTATGGATAACCGCTATGAAGGGGATGGAACTGTCCATCCTGGTGATCATTCTTGTTTTTGCATGAATTATGCGGGTTATTCAAATGTGCAGGTATTGCTATGAATGAAGTTAGAAAGAAACTATTCTCTATTTCGATGTCTGGTAAAGCGGCGCATTGGTATAAATTGCTGAAGAATGGTGATTCTCTTGATTGGGAGGACATTGTGCCTTTATTTTATTCCAAATTTTATCCTCCAAGTGAAATTCACAAAGATCGGAACCGCATATATAATTTCTGGCCTCATGATGGAGAAAGTATTGCCCAAGCTTGGGGGAGATTGAAGTCTTTAATGCTCAAATGCCCCATTCATGAGCTTCCTGGTAATGTTATTATTGATAATTTCTATGCAGGACTTTCCTTTCAAGACAAGACCTTGCTGGATACTTCTTGTTCTGGATCATTTACACGCAACAAAGAAGAGTTTAAAAGGGACCTTCTTGATCGGATCCAAGAAAATGCGAAGGTTGGGAGAACGACAAGGATAGAGAATCGGGTATAATTTATGATTATAAATGCATTGAAGCTTTTATGGATACTTGATAAATTTCGTAATATGAGTGCTACATATGGTCTTGATTCTCAAGTTGTTGCAAATCTTTATAAAGCTTTTGCCTCTCATTATGAATTGCCTAAGAAGAATTTTGACAAGTATCATGAACCGTATAAAGATAAAATTGATTCATCTATTAATAAATGCGTTGTAGTTGAAACTGCTGATCATGTTATTCCTGAAGCTTATATTGAAAAAACTCGTTTCCCTGCTAAAATGAAGGAGTACTCTGTTATAAATAGTGCGGTTCATAAAAGTGAAAAGAAACCTATAGAACTCGAAGAACAAATAAAAGTTGAACCTCTTTGTTGCAATAGTTAAAGATCTTGTGATCTGAAAATGTGGAGGATGGTCATATTATTTTCTGTGAAGATGCTTCTAATATTGTTTCACATCCTAATAAACCCAAACAAGTTAGTGTTCCTATGCTATCTGTTAGAATTGGTGATCATTGCTATTATGGTTTATGTGATATTGGTGCAAGTGTTAGTGCTATACCTTATGAGCTTTACACGGAGATTATGCACGAAATTGATTCTTGTGAACTTGAAGATATTGATGTGGTTATTCAGCTGGCTAATAGAGAAACTATTTCTCCAATTGGTATTGTTCGAGATGTGGAAGTTCTATGTGGTAAGATTAAATATCCTGCTGACTTTTTGGTACTTGGTTACTGCTGCTAGTGATTATTGTCCTATCATTTTTGGTAGACCTTTTCTAAATACTTGTGGAGCTATTATAGATTGCAAGAAAGAGAAAATTTTGACTAAATTTGCTGGTGAATCTTATGAGTTTAACTTCTCTAAATTTACCAAAACTCCTTATAAAGCTGATTTGCCTAGTGATGATTTTAAAATGGAGCGAGTGTGCATCTATTGTTCTTGTTCCTAATAATCCTTTGCAGCAACATTTGGAGAATAGCGAGAGTGAAGTTTTTAGGAAAGAAAGACATGAGCTTGAGGAGATTTTTCTTCGCCAACCTATTCTCAAGCATGATTTACCGGTGGAAGATTTGGGTACAACACCGCCACCAAAGGAAGATCCTGTTTTTGATTTAAAGCCTTTGCACTGATAATCTTAAATATGCTCATATTGATGATAACAAAATATATCCTGTTATTATTAGTTCTAAGCTTACAGAGTTTGAAGAAGAAAGGTTATTGGAAATATTGAAGAAACACCGAGGTGCTATTGGCTATACTCTTGATGACTTGAAGGGGATTTCTCCCTCTATTTGCCGACACGCCATTAATATGGAAGACGATGCGAAGCCTGTTGTTGAACCTCAGCGTCGTCTAATTCCCAAGATGAAGGATGTGGTAAGAAATGAGGTATTACGACTTCTTGAAGCTGGTATTATATATCCTATTGATGATAGTAGATGGGTTAGTCCTGTGCATTGCGTTCCTAAGAAAGGAGGAATGAGCTGTTGTGCCTAATGATAATGATGAGCTCATACCTCAAAGAGTAGTTGTAGGGTATAGAATGTGCATTGATTATCGAAAAGTTAATAAGGTTACTAAAAAAGATCATTACCCTTTACCATTTATTGATCAAATGTTAGAAAGGTTATCTAAAAATACTCATTTTTGCTTTCTTGATGGTTATTATGGGTTTTCGCAAATTCTTGTTAAAACTAAAGATCAAGAGAAAACCACTTTTACTTGTCCCTATGGAACTTATGCTTATAGGCGTATGCCTTTTGGTTTATGTAATGCTCCTGCTACTTTTCAAAGATGCATGTCTGCTATTTTTCATGGTTTTTGTGAGAGTATTGTGGAAGTATTCATGGATGATTTTTCCGTCTATGGGAATTCTTTTGATAGTTGTTTGCGAAACCTTGATAAAGTTTTGCAGAGATGTGAAGAAACTAACCTTGTTCTTAATTGGGAGAAATGCCACTTTATGGTTAATGAAGGAATTGTATTGGGACATAAAATTTACGAGAGAGGTATTGAAGTTGATAGAGCTAAAGTTGAAGCCATTGAGAAGATGCCCTATCCGAGGGATGTTAAAGGTATTCGTAGTGTTCTTGGCCATGCTGGGTTTTATAGGAGATTTATTAAAGATTTCTCCAAGATTTCAAAGCCTCTTACTAATCTTCTTCAAAAAGATGTACCTTTTGTTTTTGATGATGATTGTAAGGAAGCTTTTGAAACTCTAAAGAAAGCCTTAACAACTGCACCTGTAGTAGAACCTCCTGATTGGAATTTGCCTTTTGAGATTATTTGTGATGCTAGTGATTTTGCTGTAGGCGCTGTTCTTGGACAGCGAGTAGATAAAAAATTAAATGTTATTCATTATGCTAGTAAAACTCTTGATGCTGCTCAAAGAAATTATGCTACTAGCGAAAAAGAATTGTTAGTCTGTAGTCTTTGCTTGTGACAAATTTAGATCTTATATTGTTGATTCAAAAGTTACGATTCATACTTGATCATGCTTGCAATTAGATACCTTATGACAAAGAAAGATGCTAAGCCAAGGCTTATCAGATGGGTAATTCTTTTGCAAGAATTTGATTTACATATTGTAGATAGAAAAGGTGCTGATAATCCTGTTGCTGATAATTTGTCTAGATTGAAAAATATTGCTTATGATCTTGTTCCTGTTAATGATAGTTTTCCAAATGAACAATTGGCTGTAATAAAGGTGAGCTCGCGAGACAGTCCTTGGTATGCTGATTATGCTAACTTTATTGTTTCCAAGTACTTGCCTCCAACCTTTTCAGCTCAGCGAGAGGAGGAAATTCTTTTATGACTTGAGGCACTATTTACGGGATGACCCACACTTATATAAAGAAGGAGTGGATGGTATTCTGCGAAGGTGTGTTCCCGAATATGAACAACAAGAGATATTGAGTAAATGTCATGGTAGTGCTTATGGAGGACATCACGACGGAGATAGAACCGCGCAAAAGGTTCTACAATCAGGTTTTTATTGGCCAACTCTCTTCAAAGATGCAAGGATGTTTATTTTATCTTGTGATGAATGTCAAAGGGTTGGTAATATCTCCAGACGCAATGAAATGCCTATGAATTATACTCTTGTTATTGAACCGTTTGATTGTTGGGGATTTGACTTCATGGGACCTTTTCCCTCTTGAGAAGGTAACACTCATATACTTGTTGCTGTTGATTATGTTACTAAATGGGTGGAAGCCATACCTACAAAAAGTGCTTGATGGTGAAACTTCTTTAAAAATGCTTTTAGATATTATTTTTCCTAGATTTGGAGTACCTAGATATATTATGACTGATGGAGGTTCTCATTTTATTCATGGAGGTTTTAGAAAAACTCTTGCTAGGTATGGTATTAATCATAGAATTGCTTCCGCTTATCACCCTCAAACTAGTGGTCAAGTAGAATTATCAAATAGAGAGATTAAATCTATTTTGGGAAAGACCGTTAATAAATCTAGAAAGAATTGGGCTAGTAAATTGAAAGAGGCACTATGGGCTTATAGAACTGCTTATAAAAACCCCATGGGAATGTCACCTTATAAAATGGTTTACGGAAAAGCTTGTCATTTACCTTTAGAACTAGAACACAAAGCTTATTGGGCTGTTAGAGAATTAAATAAAGATCCTAAACTTGCCGGTAATAAGAGGTTGCTACAATTAAGTTCTCTAGATGAATGGAGAAGTGAAGCTTATGAAAATGCTAAGCTCTTTAAAGAGAAAGTTAAGAAATGGCATGATAGAAGGATCATCAAAAGAGAGTTTAATATTGGTGATAAAGTCCTATTGTATCGGTCTCGTCTCAGACTCTTTGCAGGGAAATTACTCTCGAAATGGGAGGGACCATATGTTGTTGAGGAGGTGTATCGTTCAGGAGCAATTAAAATTAGCTCTCTTCAAGGCAATGCTACGCAAGTGGTGAATGGACAAAGACTCAAGCATTATATCTCGGGTGATTCTTATAATGTTGATGTTGATATTATTCAAGTGGAAACACCGGAGGCTTTCATCAAAGGACAAATTGACGAGTCCGCGAGAACTCGACTTTGAATAGGTAACGATGCTTGGTAATGAAAAGTTCGCAATTTACTTTCCGAACAATATTTTTGCTGTTTTTGGAAAATATGAAAAATTACGAGATCGAAACGGAGTGGAAAAGACGCACGAGGGCGTGCCACCATAGGGCGGCGAGGCCTCGGCACTGGGCCGCGCCGACCTATGAGGACACCGCCTCGTCGCCCCTTTCCGACTCTGGTTCGACCTGGTACTTTCCGTTTGTTCTGAAATTTTTTATTATATAATCCCCCGGACCCCTGGAGATCCGTATATCGTTTTCTCGACGTGTTTTGGTTCAAGCTGTTTCTGCCAGGATTTGTTTCGGATCTAGAGCCATCATGTCTTTGTCGGGAACTCCGAAGGACAGCTCCTGCAAGGATGTTGGCAACTTGTACATGGAGGAGCTGAGGATGCACCCAAAGGAGTTGATGCTCGTCGAGGGAAAACTGCAGATCAAAGATGTTCAGGGTCCCAAAGGAGAAGGAAGCTTGGAAGACATGATGGAGAAGCTAGAACAAGAGGTCTTCAATTACAAGAAGATGGCCGAGCGTGAAGTGGATATCTTTCACAAGATTGTGTCTGAACTCATTGCTTGAACACGAGAAGGAAGCGCAAAGCTATGGGGCGACATCCTCTCACTTCACGACACCACCAACAAACTCCAAGCTCAACTCTATGACGTTCATAATCGGAGCTGTGAGTATGAAAACAGGTTTAAACACATAAGCCGTGCTGCTAGTTTCAGGATTCCCGAGACCAAGATGTCATTTGTTGATGGAGAGCCTCTACCTTGGAAGTCTGAAGACGGGAATTCATCACCACCATTGCCAAAGGAGTAACTCATCATCGGTATTGGCATCCCCTTGGTTTGTTCCAAGCTTGGGGGAGTGCCGCGGTATCACATCATCACTACCTTTTACTTTTTACTATCAAGTAGTGTCATATCATGAGTAGGGAAGTTATCGTATAAGATGGGTTGCAATGTGGAAGTATCTCTCCTTTAGTTTGTCTATGTATCCCTTGGTGTGAGTTATCGTTATGGAATATTAATGAGAAGTCTTATCATTTACATATTGCACACCTTACTTTAGTTTGCAATTTCTACTATATGATTGATCTTGATTTTAGTATTGGTACCACTTTGGGAGCATTGAGTAAATCTATTTGGTTTTGGCAAACTTAGCAATGGTCAATAGCAACAACACTTTGAATTTAAGAAGAATAGAGGAAATACATGTAGAAGATGTTATTATCTTTCTTATCGAGTTCTTAGCTTAGTATTCTAAAGTTAAAGTTGTTTGTGCTTGCAAGAAAGATGCATGATTATGTCTATCACATGTATATTTGCTTGTTTCCCTCAACTCTTATGCTTGCTAATTAACCTTGCTAGCCAAAGACACTGTGCGAGAGGGAATACTTCTCGTGCATCCAAACCTGAACCCAAACCTATGCCATTTGTGTCCACCATATCTACCTACTGCATGGTATTTTCTGCCACTCCAAGTAAATACTTCATGTGCTACCTTTAAACAATTCAAATTTATTACTTCTTATTTGTGTCAATGTTTTATAGCTCATGAGGAAGTATGTGGTGTTTTATCTTTCAGTCTTGTTAGGCAGCCTCCACTAATGGACTAGTGGCTTCATCCACTTATCCTGTAATTTTGCAATAAGAGGCGGCACCGGGGTTCCCAGCCCCAATTAATCAACTTTCATTAATAATTCTCTTCACATGTTTTGCCCTGATTCATCGGTAAGCAACTTAATTTTGCAATAGACACTCCTCCATGGTATGAGATTGTTGGAAGGCACCCGAGGATTCGGTTAGCCATGGCTTGTGTAAGCAAAGGTTGGGGGGAGTGTCATCCTTAAATAAACTAAAGTACATGTGTAAACAAAAGAGAAGAGGGATGATCTACCTTGCTTGGTAGAGATAACGTCCTTCATGGGAGCCGCTCTTTGGAGGTACTGTTTGGCAAGGGGTTAGAGTACCCGCTGCCGGTCGTTGACAACGACAAACACCTCTCAAAACTTTACTTTTATTCTCTTTATATGATTTCAAAGCTGAAAAAGCTCTAGCACATGATTTAATCCCTGCTTCCCTCTGCGAAGGGGACTGTCTTTTACTTTATGTTGAGTCAGTAAACCTATTTCCCTCCATCTCAAGCAAGCATTTGAGTTGTTGTGATCAAACTATTATATTGTGATTTGCTTCATCATGTCTTTACTCTTTCTTGTTTAGTACAAGTTTTACCTGAATAAATATAGCTTTGAAAGTCATCAATGATTAATATGATTGAGTATGCAAGTTTACCATAAGTTTTAATATGAGAGCGCTGCTCAATAGATAAGTATAATCTGTTAACTGTTCTCCGACCAAGAACAAAGTTTGCCATCACCAATTAT
The DNA here is from genome assembly GCF_022539505.1 of Lolium rigidum. Taxonomy (NCBI): domain Eukaryota; kingdom Viridiplantae; phylum Streptophyta; class Magnoliopsida; order Poales; family Poaceae; genus Lolium; species Lolium rigidum. Next base: position 66,912,040 of record NC_061510.1, on the reverse strand, counting down.
GATTTCTTATGCACCTTTATTTGTGATTACCTTATACTTGTTTCAAGTTGAGTTATATGAGGAAGTTGTTTACTATAATGTCTTGTGTGAATGAATATGATGCTTCTTGTCCGTATTTTATTTATCGACTCTTCACTCCATAAACATGTGGTCCTGTTCACCGAGTTCTGTTTCGCTTGGGGATAAGCGAAGTCTAAGCTTGGGGGAGTTGATACGTCCAATTTGCATCACTATTTTATATCATAATTTCTTGTTATTCATTGATATATTTCATATTGGGACATAATACTTATGTTATTTCATCTATTTTGCATGTTTCATGATTATTTGGAGATCGCGCACCGGAGCCAGGATTCTGCTGGAAAAAGCACCGTCAGGATGCAATATTTCGGAAGATCAACTTTGGAAGGAAATTTCACCAAAAATCCTATTTTTCAAGATGACGGAGAAGGCCAGAAGGGGGAGCCGATAAGACCCAAGGTAGGGCCAGACCACAGGCCGGCGCGGCCCATGGCCTGGCCGCGCCACCTTGTGGTGTGGGGGCCCCACAGCCCCTTTCGCCTCCTTTTCTTCGCGAAACCCTTCGTCCCGAAAACCTAAGCTCCAGAGGGTAGGTCGCAAAGAGTCACGGCCGCCTCGCGGGGCGGAGAACACCGAGAGAGAAAAGAGCTCTCCGGCGGGCAGGAATCCACCGGGGAAATTCCCTCCCGGAGGGGGAAATCGACGCCATCGTCACCGCCATCGAGCTGGACATCATCTCCATCACCATCATCATCATCTTCATCATCATCACCGCCATCTCCACCGCTGGACATCGTCACCGCCGTAGCAATTTGGGTTTGATCTTGATTGTTTGATAGGGAAACTCTCCCGGTGTTGATTTCTACTTGTTATTGATGCTATTGAGTGAAACCATTGAACCAAGGTTTATGTTCAGATTGTTATTCATCATCATATCACCTCCGATCATGTTCCATATGATGTCTCGTGAGTAGTTCGTTTAGTTCTTGAGGACATGGGTGAAGTCTAAATGTTAGTAGTGAATTATGGTTGAGTAATATTCAATGTTATGATATTTAAGTTGTGGTGTCATTCTTCTAGTGGTGTCGTGTGAACGTCGACTACACGATACTTCACCATTTATGGGCCTAGGGGAATGCATCTTGTACTCGTTTGCCAATTGCGGGGTTGCCGGAGTGACAGAAACCTAAGCCCCCGTTGGTATATCGATGCAGGAGGGATCGCAGGATCTCAGAGTTTAAGGCTGTGGTTAGATTTATCTTAATTACTTTCTGTAGTTGCGGATGCTTGCAAGGGGTATAATCACAAGTTTGTATTAGTCCTAGGAAGGGCGGTACATTAGCATAGGTTCACCCACACAACATTTATCAAAAGTACTACGATACACCCCCTATACTTGTGGGTCATCACTCACTCGAGAGCCCTCTTGATAGTACGACAACTAAACTATAAACCGGTCTCCAATTACACCATGAGACCGGTGAGAAAGAAACCCTATCAAGAGAAAACCTTAACCTTGCGCATTCCACTTGAGCTTGATGATGACGGTCTTGACCGCAACAAGATGGAACGCCTTTCTTGATTGTGCTTGCTTGGTGAAGTGATGACGCGTGAAGCACACGTCCGTTGGGAACCCCAAGAGGAAGGTGTGATGCGTACAGCAGCAAGTTTCCCTCAGTAAGAAACCAAGGTTTATCGAACCAGTAGGAGATGAAGGCCACGTGAAGGTTGTTGGTGAAGGAGTGTAGTGCGGCGCAACACTAGGGATTCCGGCGCCAACGTGGAACCTGCACAACACAATCAAAATACTTTGCCCCAACTTAACAGTGAGGTTGTCAATCTCACCGGCTTGCTGTAAACAAAGGATTAAACGTATGGTGTGGAGAATGATGTTTGTTTGCGAAGAACAACGAGAGAACAGAGATTGCGATAGATTGTATTTCAGATGTAAAAGAATGGACCGGGGTCCACGGTTCACTAGTGGTGTCTCTCCAATAAGATAAATAGCATGTTGGGTGAACAAATTACAGTTGGGCAATTGACAAATAGAGAGGGCATAACAATGCACATACATATCATGATGACTACTATGAGTTTTACTTAGGGCATTACGACAAATAACATAAACCGCTATCCAGCATGCATCTATGCCTAAAAAGTCCACCTTCGGGTTAGCATCCGCACCCCTTCCACTATTAAGTTGCAAACAACAGACAATTGCATTAAGTACTGTGCGTAATGTAATCAATACAAATATCCTTAGACAAAGCATTGATGTTTTATCCCTAGTGGCAACAGCACATCCACAACCTTAGAACTTTCGACACTCGTCCCAGATTCAATGGAGGCATGAACCCACTATCGAGCATAAATACTCCCTCTTGGAGTCACAAGTATCAACTTGGCCGAGCCTCTACTAGCAACGGAGAGCATGCAAGATCATAAACAACACATATATGATAGATCAATTAATCAACTTGACATAGTATTCCATATTCATCGGATCCCAACAAACACAACATGTAGCATTACAAATAGACGATCTTGATCATGTTAGGCAGCTCACAAGATCTAAACATGATAGCACAAGAGGAGAAGACAACCATCTAGCTACTGCTATGGACCCATAGTCCAAGGATGAACTACTCACGCATCAATCCGGAGGCGGGCATGATGATGTAGAGTCCTCCGGTGATGATTCCCCTCTCCGGCAGGGTGCCGGAGGCGATCTCCTGAATCCCCCGAGACGGGATTGGCGGCGGCGGCATCTCTGGAACTTTTCTCGTATCGTGGCTCTCGGTAATAGGGTTTTCTCGACGGAGAGCTTAAATAGGCGAAGGGGCAGAGTCGAGGGACGCTCGAGGGGCCCACCCCATAGGGCGGCGCGGCCAGAGGTGGGGCCGCGCCCCCCTAGGGTGTGGCCGCCTCGTCGCCCCTCTTCGTCTCCTCTTCGGACTTCTGAAAGGTTCCGTGAAAAATAAGACCGTGGGCTTTTGTTTCGTCCAATTCCGAGAATATTTCCTGTGTAGGATTTCTGAAACCAAAAACAACAGAAAATAGGAACTGGCGCTTCGGCATCTTGTTAATAGGTTAGTGCCGGAAAATGCATCAAAATGATGTAAAGTGTATATAAAACATGTGAGTATTGTCATATAACTAGCATGGAACATAAGAAATTATAGATACGTTTGAGACGTATCAAGCATCCCCAAGCTTAGTTCCTACTCGCCCTCGAGTAGGTAAATGATAACAAGGATAATTTCTGAATTGACATGCTACTATCATAATCTTGATCAATACTATTGTAAAGCATATGAGATGAATGAAGTGATTCAAAGCAATGGTAAAGATAATGACTAAACAACTGAATCATATAGCAAAGACTTTTCATGAATAGTACTTTCAAGACAAGTATCAATAAGTCTTGCATAAGAGTTAACTCATAAAGCAATAAATTCTTAATAGAAGGTTTTGAAGCAACACAAAGGAAGATATAAGTTTCAGCAGTTGCTTTCAACTTTCAACATGTATATCTCATGGATAATTGTCAATACAAAATAATATGACGAGTGCAAATAAGCAAGTATGTAAGAGTCAATGCACACAGTTGACACAAGTGTTTGCTTCTAAGATAGAAAGAAGTAGGTAAACTGACTCAACATAAAGTAAAAGAAAGGCCCTTCGCAGAGGGAAGCAGAGATTACTCATGTGCTAGAGCTTTTTATTTTGAAAACATGGAAACAATTTTGTCAACGGTAGTAATAGTTCATATGTGTTATGCATAAAACCTCCTATAAGTTGCAAGCCTCATGCATCGAATACCAATAGTGCTCGCACCTTGTTCTTGTTAGCTCGGATTTCCATGGATTATCATTGCATTACATATGTTTCAACCAAGTGTCACAAAGGGGTACCTCTATATCACATGTACAAAGGTCCAAGGAGATAGATCGCATTTGATTTCTCAATTTTGATAGATCTCAACTTAAGGACATCCATACCGGGACAACATTGAAAACAGATAATGGACTCCTCTTTAATGCTTAAGCATTCAACAACAGATAATATACTCATAAGAGATTGAGGATTAATGTCCAAGCTGAAACTTCCACCATGATACATGGCTTTGGTTGGCGGCCCAATGTTCTTCTCTAACAATATGCATACTCAAACCATTTAATCATGAGAAATCACCCTTACTTCAGACAAGACGAACATGCATAGCAACTCACATGATATTCAACAAAAGTGTAACAGTTGATGGCGTCCCCAGATAACATGGTTACCGCTCAACAAGCAACTTATATTAAATAAGATACATAAGCGACATATTCTTTACCACAATAGTTTTTTAGGCTACTTTCCCATGAGCTATGTATTGCAAAGACAAGGAATGAAATTTTAAAGGTAGCACACAAGCAATTTACTTTGGAATGGCAGAAAAATACCACATAGTAGGTAGATATGGTGGACACAAATGGCATAAGTTTTGGCTCAAGGTTCTGGATGCACGAGAAGCATTCTCTCTCAGTACAAGGCTTTGGCTAGCAAAGTTGTTTGAAGCAAACACAAGTATGAATCGGTACAGCAAAACTTACATAAGAACATATTGCAAGCATTATAAGACTCTACACTGTCTTCCTTATTGTTCAAACACTTTTACCAGAAAATATCTAGAATTTAGAGAGACCAATCATGCAAACCAAATTTCAACAAGCTCTACGGTAGTTCTCCACTAATAGGTTTAAACTACATGATGCAAGAGCTTAAACATGATCTACTTGAGAACTCAAAAAAATTGCCAAGTATCAAATTATTCAAGACAATATACCAATTACCACATGAAGCATTTTATGTTTCCAACCAAATAGCAATAAACGAAGCGATTTTCAACCTTCGCCATGAACATTAAAAGTATAGCTAAGAACACCAGTGTTCAATATGAAAAAGCGGAGCGTGTCTTTCTCCCACACAAGGATTGCTAGGATCCGAATTTATTCAAACAAAAACAAAAATAAAAACATACAGACGCTCCAAATAAGGCACATAAGATGTGACGTAATAAAAATATAGTTTCACTAGAGGTGACCTGATAAGTTGTTGATGAAGAAGGGGATGCCTTGGGCATCCCCAAGCTTAGATGCTTGAGTCTTCTTGAAATATGCAGGGATGAACCACGGGGCATCCCCAAGCTTAGACTTTTCACTCTTCTTGATCGTATTATATCATCCTCCTCTCTTGACCCTTGAAAACTTCCTCCACACCAAACTCAAATCAATCTCATTAGAGAGTTAGTGCATAATCAAAAATGCACATGTTCAGAGAGGACACAATCATTCCCAACACTTCTGAACATTACCCAAGGCTACCGAAAGTTAATGGAGCAAAGAAATCCACTCAACACAGTAAAAGAGGCAATGTGAAATAAAAGGCAGAATATGTCAAAATAGAACAGTCCGTAAAGACGAATTTTTTAGAGGCACTTAACATGCTCAGATGAAGAAGCTCAAATTGAATGAAAGTTGCGTACATATCTGAGGATTATTCATGAATTTTCGCAGATTTTTTAGAGTTTCCTACAGAGAGATCTACTCAAATTCGTGACAGCTAAAAATTTGTTTCTGCGCAGAAATCCAAATCTAGTATCAACCTTACTATCAAAGACTTTACTTGTCACAACGATGCAATAAAATAAAGATACAAAGGTATTGCTACAGTAGTAACAAGCACCTTGACTCAAATATAAAACAAAAATTGCAGAAATAAAATAATGGGTTGTCTCCTATAAGCGCTTTTCTTTAACGCCTTTCAGCTAGGCACAGAAAGTGTAAATCAAGTATTATCAAGAGAAGAAGCATTAACATTATTACGAGGGGCTTTGCACCTACCCTTCTTACTCTTTGGTCTAGGGAATACTTGACCGCATCCTGGTGTAGAGGTAAAATTTAGAGTGCCTTTTCCCACATCTATGGTTGCTCCCAAGAGTTTCAGCAGGGATCTTCCAAGTGTGATTTGTCCTGTCCCTACACATTCAATAACGAGATAATCAGTGGATACCATTCTTCCAAGAAAGGTTGTGAACACACCTTCAGCTATCCCCTTAGGAATTATAACAGAATTATCAGTAAGAGTTATTCCTTCTCCACCTTCAGTAAGTCCCCAAAGTGTCAAAGATTCATAGATACTTTTAGGCATAAGGCAAAACTCAGACATAATATCACAACGGGCATAAAAAGTTTCACCACAAATAGCAACCTTAATAGTAGGGACCCACATTCAAGGTTCAAAACTTACTGGGACATAATCATAATACTCACGAATCTGATTGTACCCTTCTTTTAAACAAGATATATTTGTTTCGAGAGTGTTTAATCTATTATGAATGCTAGTAAGAGATGAATCAAAATTATTAGCGGAGCTAGATGATGTAACCAATTTTTTACGGCATTAAAAGCTTGATCCCCATCGCAGTGAAGGAAATCTCCTCCCACTAAAGCATCCAAGGCATATCTATAGCGAACAATAAGCCCAAAATAAAAATTACTAAGAAGCAAACTTAGAGTCATTTTAGGTTCAGTTTTACCATAAGAATCAAAAAAATTAGACCAAGCCTCTTTAAAACTCTCCTCACTCCCTTGTTTAAAAGTAAAAATCAATTCCTCGGGTGACAGAGTAACAAGTACATGACTAGACATGATAACAAAATAAATTAAATGCAAGTAACTAATTTTTTTGTATTTTTGATATAAAGAAAGCAAACAAAACAGAAAATTAAATAAAGTAAAGCAAGACAATAAACAAAGTAAAGAGATTGGGTGTGAGAGACTCCCCTTGCAGCGTGTCTTGATCTCCCCGGCAACGGCGCCAGAAATTAGCTTGATGACGCGTGAAGCACACGTCCGTTGGGAACCCCAAGAGGAAGGTGTGATGCGTACAGCAGCAAAGTTTCCCTCGTAAGAAACCAAGGTTTATCGAACCGAGTAGGAGATGAAGGCCACGTGAAGGTTGTTGGTGAAGGAGTGTAGTGCGGCGCAACACCGGGGATTCCGGCGCCAACGTGGAACCTGCACAACACAATCAAAATACTTTGCCCCAAATTAACAGTGAGGTTGTCAATCTCACCGGCTTGCTATAAACAAAGGATTAAACGTATGGTGTGGAGAATGATGTTTGTTTGCGAAGAACAACAGAGAACAGAGATTGCAGTAGATTGTATTTCAGATGTAAAAGAATGGACCGGGGTCCACAGTTCACTAGTGGTGTCTCTCCAAATTCTAGCCATGCTAATCTCCACTTTCCCTACCAATGGAATTTCCTTCTTTTCTTAACTTTTTTTGCTTAGCAGTTGATAGTACAGCCGATTCTAGCGAGCCAAGCTTGGTGCGGGTGAAAGGGGGGAAAGATTCGCCCCGCCCGTGCAAGCTCATATATGGCGCGAGCAAGCACGTAGCCACGAAAATACGGCCGGAGAAATTTCGTCACCTCCGATTTGAACCCCTTATCACCGCACGGCTCACCGCCCGAAATCCCGTCTCCACTTACCCCCATTTGAGCTTTCCGTCCCGAGCGGAGGTTCACCAACAGCCAAGTAAAAGGCGGATACTACACCGGTAGGAGCTATACAGCGGCGGCAAGCGGGCATCCACGTCTTCTCCGAGCTCGGCAAGAGGTTCTTCTCCGATGGAGGTGAGTCTCCTAAACCTAGCTTCGCATGATTTGTGAGCATGTTGCGAATCGGTAGATCTGGACCAGATTGTAGGTTAGATAGTAATATTTATTCAATATTGCTTAGCATATGTACATTTTGCTCTATTGGTACAATTTGTTTTCGTGTAGCCATTGTTGCGCCTGAAGGTAGTTGTTTAATCTCTTATTTCGGTAGTTGCTATGTAGGTATGGATGAAATCAACCTCTTGTGTGTCATATTAGTATGCATTTGTGGTAGATCTAGCCGTAATGTTGGTAATGTACATGCTTGTGTGCTACATTTACATATAATCTTGTCACTATGTATTATTAATGTTCTACCTCGATTGATTTATATATGTCGGCTTTGTAACTGGCTCGTACCTAGGTCTACACCGTTGATGGCTTCAACCAGGCCGTGATAGATACCTAGGACAATATATCCTTAGTACATACCACAAAGAGACTAGATAATCTCGCAATATCAATTCTAAGTTGTATTCCTCATGGACGTACATTTTTAGGATTGTGAAATTCCACAAGGCATATCACTCCCCCCACAATGGGATAGTCCATTAATATCTCACAAGAGCCAACTAAGATAGAACAAGACGCAATATAGGCTCCAACACAATCACAAATACATGGTGTGCACTCCAACATACATAAACTTGATTTCTCAAAGTAAAGCAAGTAGCAAGCACAACATATATACAATCATATGCAAGGTACGTACAAAACAACCACATGCAAAGGAGCAAGTAACTTTCAATGTAAATATGATGAGGACATCCCTACTACACTACTACCTCTGTCATTGCAAGATAAAGACGATGTTGCTGTGAAGCTCAAGTTCAATGAAGTTAGGATTGGACCTATGACAAGGGCTCGTGCGAAGCTACTCAAACAATAGGTGAATTTGTTCCTAAGTGATACTTTGATCGACAAGAACTTTATACTACCTAAGTTTTTTAATTATGTATGATCAGGTATGAAGAAGGAGCAAGCATCACACGAGGAGGAGAGGAGCAGCTGGACAAGAAGCTGGACGTGAAGCTGGACATGGAGCTGGCCATGAAGCTGGATATGAAGACATCCCATGGAAGCGCGAGGGAGGAGAGGGAGGCATGAGCAAGGGAAGAAGAAGCATTCCAGGCCAGCGCCAGGCCCGGTCTGACCGGCCGCCACGCCAGTGCGCCCGGTTCCCAGCCCGGTTCAACCGGACACCCCGCCGGGTCAACCTGGCGCCGACCGGATCCTCAACCGTGGCACACCGGGCAACATCCAGGGGCCCTGGACCCCTAACCCGGTGACCACCCGGTGGCAGGCCTGGTTTCAACCGGCCTGACCCGGTCGACCGGCCCCTGGACCGGCCAAGTTCGAGTCTGTCTCGACCAGATCCAATCTGGGTCAGTTTTCTATGTATCTTTTTGACCCCTGGTCGTCCTGAACCCCTATATAAGTGCCCAGGACGCCCCCAAATTAGATTTAGACCACGTTTAAGATAAACCCTAGTTCATAGTTGATTGCTTTGCAACTCTATAGAATTCGTACACCATATTGCATCGATTTGGTGTTTGTTACTGAAAGTCTTGTGTGATCTGTTGTTCCATTGGGGATTAGAAGATTGCAATTTGCCGCTTCGTGGTAGGCGGCTACGTGCGCAAGTGTGTGGAGTTGCGAATATCTTGCAGGGTTGAGAGCTGTTGCATTAGCGACAGGGATTGATCGAGAGACTTCGTCGGCGTCATACAAGTTATCTCCACCTCCTCATTGTGTTATCTCCACTGTGTTCATCGTGTGTACATCACCACCACTGTCGCTTACTGAGAAGATCGGGCCACCCCTTATCATCTTGGTATCAGATTTCAGTGCTTCCTCGGTAAGCCATCAATAATCCACCCCATAGTTGAGTTCTGAGTGTTTCCTATCCAGAAAAAGCCATAAAAAGTTAGGGTTAGGGTTTGCCATAGCCTTAGATTGCACTAATTTCGAGTTTTAGTTGCTTTTCGTAGATGTTTTTGCGTATCTTTTTTCTTCCATCTAATATTGTTAGGATTTGTGTTTCCGCTATCATCTAGTTTCAGTTTTTGTTATTCCGAGTCCACATAGCATACAGTGTGCTTGTTCCCAACTATAGACACAACCTTTCGATATAAGTGACTAGAAACTTCCCCAGAAGAGACTAGTTTTACCACTCGACAGGCTCTCATTAGGGTTTTGTTGCTTTGCATTATCTGTTTGGCCGTGTTCAAGGAATTGTGTCATAAAATTTTAAAAAAAGAGAAAATAGAAAAGAAGCAAAAAGAGCTACAAGTGCTGCGTGTGATAAAAAAAATCCAAAAAGAAAAGTGAAGTGCTAGTAGAATCAAGTGAAGGCCTAAGTTTTCTTTACTGCACCTGTAGTTGAGCAATCTTGTGCCTGTTCCATTGAGCTTTGCTAGCGCCTCTCGAGTGCATTGCAACCTTTTCATCCATATAGTTGCATTGCCACACTTATCGCTTGTGTGAGTATCATTGGTTGTCTACGGTCAGCGCTAGAGCTTGTTATTGGTGCAAATAGGTAGCCTACCTACAGCCCCACATATATCATGCTTTGTCGTGTGGTTGTTCTTATACCCTTGATATTCGCTTCGCTACATCCGTGCACTAGTTATCACTACAAGTGGTAAGCAATACTAATTCACTTTGGAGCTGTAAGACTACCTTTTCTTATCAGTTTTGAGTGAGTTGTGAGAGTACCACCATATATATTTGTTTTAGTGCACTAATCTACTAACCATGTCTTCTAGTGATGAAAAATTGTTAACCAGAAAAACAAGGATACTGCTGATGTGATGACATGGAGGGAGTATGAAGCTCTTCGTAATGAGATGCGACGTGAATTCCGCGTTCAGGACGAAGAACTAAAAGGGACCGTTGATGAGGTCACCAAGAATCTGGATACTACTAATGAGGCCGTCAATGCTATGCAAGATCAAATAACGGATATTCAGCGCAATATTCAAGCTTTGACACTAGCTGTTGAGAATTTGAACCAACAACAACAACACCATGAGGATGAAGATGATGAGTTTCAAGATGAAGCGCGTGGTGCTGGTCGTGGTGTTGGACGTGGTAATCGTGGTCGTGGCTTTGTTGAACTCGAAGCTCGCCGTGTTCCTCCACAACCGCAAGACGATGGTTTGGGTAAGCTAAATTTCTCAATACCCAAATTTGAAGGAGGTGCTAATGTTGAAGAATACCTCACTTGGGAGCTGAAAATTGAGAAGTTATGGCACCTACATGACTATATTGTAGATAGGAAGGTTAAGCTTGCTTCCTCAGAATTTGATGGTTATGCATTGCGTTGGTGGGATGGAGTTACACGTGCTCTTCAGGAAGATAATGAGTTGTCAGTTCTTACTTGGCGCGAGATGAAGTCCATTATGCTTGCTCGTTTCGTTCCCACTAATTATTTGCGATCTATATATGACAAGTTGACCCTCTTGAGGCAAGGTGTTATGACAGTTGATGCTTATTACATGGAGATGTAGATGCTTATGCAGCGTGGCCGTGTCCGTGAGTCACTTGAGATGACAATGCAACACTTTCTGCATGGTTTGACATATAAGGTTAAAGGCATTGTTTGTTATCAAAGTTACACTACAATGAATCAGCTGTTACATCATGCAAGAGAAGCTGAAGCACAGTTGGTTGATGAAGCGCAAATCAAGGGACGTGCTACGGGAGCTGGGCGCTACATGCCTAGGGCACCCCCATATCCGACGCCGGCGCCATCTTCGTGCCCCTCACCTTTTCCTACTTCATCTAGCAAGCCGGTCTCCAATGTGTCCAACACAAAGAAGCCCGAACCTGCTGCAAGTACAAGTGGTTCTAGCATGTCTACGGCGCGCAATCGCGATATGAATTGCCATACATGTGGAGTCAAGGGTCACTTCAAGAGATATTGTCCTAACTGAAAGGTGATGATCATTAATGACCATGATGAGTATGAGACTAGAGATGATGCTGATCCATATGCTCTAGAAGATGATGATTATGAGAGTGATGGTGTAGATAATTTTCCGTCTGAAGCTCGCACTATTGTTGTTTCACAGCGTGCTCTTAATGTGCAGCCGAGTGCATCTACTCAACGCTGCAATTTGTTCCAAACAAAGGCACTAGTTGGTCCTGATAAAGCTTGCAAAGTCATTATTGATGGCGGGAGTTGTCGCAATCTAGCAAGCAAGGAGTTGTGTGCAGAGGTGAAGCTGAAGTATCTACCGGACCCGCATCCATATTATATTCAGTGGTTGAGCGATAATGGTGAGATGAAGGTAAACTACATGGTGCGTGTTGATTTTGAGATTGGACCGTATAATAATTCCATTGATTTTGATGTGATTCCTATGACGGTGTGTCACTTACTATTGGGTCGGCCATGGCTCTATGACCTTTCTGTGCAACACAATGACCGTGCCAATACATATCACTTGGAGTTCAAGGCAAGAAAATCAACTTGCAGCCTATGTCACCACAACAAATTGTCAATGAATCTCGTCAAAAAGTTGAAGTAAACTTGGAGGATGCACCTTTAGATAGGCGAGAGAATTGTAATGCCGTGAGTGATATAACGAAAAGTGAGAGAGTGAATTCCTTAGTCTTATTAGCCACCAAAGAGGACATGAGAAAATTTAGTGAGGGTCCTACAGCCATGCCTCTTGTGCTTATGTACAAGGGTGAGGTTTTGGTTTCTACGGACATGACCCATATTTCTCTTGGTGTTTCTAGTGTTTTGCAGGAATTCAGCGACGTGTTTCCGGAGGAGGAGCCTGCAGGATTGCCACCATTGCGTGGTATTGAGCATCAAATAGACTTGATCCCCGGCGCCTCGCTGCCCAATAGGGCGCCATATAGGACGAACCCCGAAGAGACGAAGGAGATACAGAAGCAAGTACAAGCGCTACTCGACAAAGGTTATATCCGCTTAAGCTTTAGTCCTTGTGATATTCCTGTTATTCTAGTTTCTAAGAAAGATGTTACATGGCGCATGTGTGTAAATTGTAGAGCGATAAACAACATTACTATTCGATATCGTCATCCTACCCCGCTTAGAGGATATGCTAGATGAATTGAGTGGTGCTGTTGTTTTCTCTAAAATTGACTTGCGTAGTGGATATCATCAAATTAGGATGAAAGAGGGGGATGAGTGGAAAACAGCCTTTAAAACAAAATTTGGTTTATATGAGTGGTTAGTAATGCCTTTTGGTTTGACTAATGCACCTAGCACTTTCATGAGACTGATGAACCATGTTTTGCGTGATTTTATTGGCAAGTCTGTGGTTGTGTACTTTGATGACATTTTAATCTACAGCCGCAATGAATCTGATCGTACTATACATATTCGACATGTTTTGCAAGTGTTGCGTGATAGTAAACTCTATGGTAATCTTGAGAAGTGCATATTTTGCAAAGATAAGGTCATATTTCTGGGTTATGTTGTCTCTAAGCATGAAGTAGAAGTAGATGTGTCTAAAATTGAAGCAATTCAAAATTGGCCTACTCCCATGAATGTGAGTCAAGTAAGAAGTTTTCATGGTCTAGCTGGGTTCTATAGAAGATTTGTGCCCAATTTTAGTAGCATTGCTGCACCTTTGAATGAATTCACTAAAAATGGTGTTGCATTTGAGTGGGGCGCAGCCCAAGATCGTGATTTTGATGAACTAAAGAGATTGTTAACTTCTGCACCGTTGGTTGCACTTCCTGATTTCAATAAGCAATTTGAGATTGAATGTGATGCTAGTGGTATTGGAATTGGTGGTGTGTTGATGCAAGAGTGTCGCCCAATTGCATATTTTTCTGAGAAACTTTCTAGAGCTAAGTTGAACTATACTATATATGATAAAGAATTGTATAATTTAATTAGAGTTCTTGCGGTTTGGCAACATTATTTGTGGCCAAAAGAATTTATCATATATTCTGATCATGAAGCTTTAAAATATCTGAAAGCTCAATCTACATTGCATAGGCGTCTTGCTAAGTGGTTGAGTTCATTGAGTCTTTTCCATACATTATTAAGCATAACAAGGGAAAAGTTAATATTGTTGATGATGCTCTATCTAGGAAGAATATGTTATTAACTCAACTTCATGTTAAAATTCCTAGATTAGAAATACTATGTGATTTGTATGCTACTGATCATGATTTTGCCGAACCATATCACTTGTGTGCTATTGGTAAAGCATGGGAGAAATATCACATACATGATGGGTTCTTGTTTAGAGCTAACAAACTATGTGTTCCAGAATCGTCTGTGTGTTTGCTCTTATTGCAGGAATCACATGCTGGAGGTTTGATGGGTCACTTTGGGCGTGAGAAGACGCTATTCATGCTCGCTGATCACTTTTATTGGCCAAAGATGAGGCGGGTTGTGGACATGTATGTGAAGAGGTGCATTACTTGCAACAAGTCCAAGTCCAAGCTGAAGCCTCACGGTTTGTATACTCCTTTACCGGCACCTACTACACTATGGGAAGACATTAGTATGGATTTTATGTTGGGTTTACCGCATACTAAAAGAGGCCATGATTCTATATTTGTGAAAGTGGATAGATTCTCTAA
>NC_061510.1:66847938-66897630 GCF_022539505.1 Lolium rigidum | reverse complement strand
TTATTGTCGCCACAAGAGCGACGATGCATCGCATATTGCTAACCTGTTTTTCAGGGGAATTGTACGTCTACATGGAGTCCCGAAGACTATTGTTTCTGATCGTGACGTGAAGTTTATGAGCTACTTCTGGAAGACACTTTGGGGAAAGCTGGGGACAAAGCTACTTTTCAGTACTACTTGTCATCCCCAAACTGATGGTCAAACTGAGGTGGTGAATAGAACCTTGTCACAACTGTTGAAATCCATGGTCAAGAAGAACCTAAAGGAGTGGGAAGATTGTTTGCCGCATGTGGAGTTTGCTTACGACAGGGCGGTACATTCTACCACAGAGATGTGTCCCTTTGAGGTGGTGTATGGCTTCAAACCCATTACTCCACTTGACTTGTTGCCTTTGCCCATACATGAGAGAGTCAATATGGAGACATCAAAGAGGGTAGATTTTGTACAGAAGATACATGTGAAGACTAAAGAGTTGATAGAGAAGAAAGGCAAGAGCAATGCTGCAAGAGTGAACAAGAAGCGTAAGGAGATGTTGTTCAAGCCTGATGATATGGTCTGGGTACATTTTCGCAAGGATAGGTTCCCGAAGCTATGGAAGTCCAAGTTGCTTCCTCGTGGTGCTGGTCCTTACAAAGTGCTTGCCAAGATCAATGATAATGCATACTCAATAGATCTTCCAATTGCTGAGTTTGGTGTCAGTAATTCTTTCAATGTGGCTGATTTGACACCATATGACGGAGAAGACCTTTCAGCATCGAGGTCGACGCCTTTTGAAGGGGGGGAGATGATCAGGACATCCCTACTACACTACTAACTCCGTCATTGCAAGATAAGACGATGCTGCTGTGAAGCTCAAGTCTAATGAAGTTAGGATTGGACCTATGGCAAGGGCTCGTGCGAAGCTACTCAAACAACAGGTGAATTTTTTTCTAGGTGATACTTTGATCGACGAGAACTTTATACTGCCTAAGTACTTTTACTTATGTATGATCAGGTATGAAGAAGGAGCAAGCATCGCACGAGGAGGAGAGGAGCAGATGGACAAGAAGCTGGACGTGAAGCTGGCCATGAAGCTAGATATTGAAGACATCCCACGGAAGCGCGAGGGAGGAGAGGGAGGCATGCGCAAGGGAAGAAGAAGCAGCTCAGGCCGGCAACAGGCCCGGTCTGACCGGCCGCCACGCCGCCGCGCCCGGTTCCCAGCCCGGTTCAACCGGACGCCCCGCCGGGTCAGCCCGGCGCCGACCGGATCCTCAACCATGGCACACCGGGCAACATCTAGGGGCCCTGGACCCCCAAACCGGTCACCACCCAGTGCCAGGCCCGGTTTCAACCGGCCAGACCCGGTCCCAGACCCGGTCGATCGGCCCCTGGACCGGCCGAGTCCGAGTCTGTCTCGACCAGATCCAATCCGGGTCGGTTTTCTATGTATCTTTTCGACCTCTGGTCGTCCTGAACCACTATATAAGTGCACAGGACGCCCCCAAATTAGCTTTAGAGCACGTTTAAGATAAAGTCTAGTTCATAGTTGATTGCTTTGCAAATCTATAGAATTCATACACCATATTGCATCGATTTAGTGTTTGTTACTGAAAGTCTTGTATGATCTGCTGTTTCATTGGGGATTAGAAGATTGTAATATACCGCTTCGTGATCGGCGGCTACGTGCGCAAGTGTGTGGAGTTGCGAATATCTTGCAGGGTTGAGAGCTGTTGCATTAGCGACAGGGATTGATCAAGAGACTTCGTCGGCGTCATACAAGTTATCTCCACCTCCTCATCGTGTTATCTCCGTTGTATTCATCGTGTGTTCAGCACCACCACCGTTGCTTACTGAGAAGCTCGGGCCACCCCTTATCAAAATAAGTTGAGCACATGTTGCCGAAAGGAGAAACATTGGATATATGAATCAATAAAAATGATGAAGGTCCCTTAGTTCTTCATGATGTATCCAAGTCCCTTGTGAAAGAACATGTTGCAAAGAAATTGTTGACAATAATATTTATCCCAACATGTGATGAAGTTGCAGATGGGTTCGCGAAGCCGCTACAAGTTCGATAACTAGAAGCTTTCAAGAACAACTCAACTTAGATATTTTGATATTGAGGGAGGATGTTACATGATAATCTTTTAGAAGCATGATAGTATATAGTTGTTTCAACAACTTTTTAACTAGGTCGGTATCTATATACAGCAAACTGTGGATCCTTTTCTTCTTTTGTACGTAGGTAACCAACTATGCACTTATCCGGGGAAATACGGTATAGCACCCGCCCCCCAGCCCCCCCCCCCCCCCACCACACCCCCTCCCACGCCCCTCCCACCGAATCTCATCCTCCGTTAACCATCAAAAGAGCCGTCCATTATTTGTATCGTACCACAATTATGGCGGTGTATTTCTAGTACAAAACCGTTTTTTAGTTGTGTTCCAAGAGCCATCAATACATTTAAGGCCTAAGAGTCATTGGACCATTATTGTGTTATATATGATGCACCATCCATATGTGGTGTCATCAAGAATTAATTAGTTATAATCTACTACTGATCCATCTTGTTCATTATTAGATCTCATACCTAGAAAATAGAGTATACTTTTTTTGTGTAATTTTAGACGCCCCCTCAATAACTTGTAGTTGTTATCTTGTTAACTTACTATCCATCTTGCTCAGTCATTTGCTCTCAAGCTTGGAAATTAAAAGATATCTTTTTAATTATTCCAAATGCCTTTTGAATCTAAAACTGATAAATTTATAATGACCTCAGTCAATCATATCAGCCTTTTCAAATCACAGCCCGGGTAATTAAAAAGAGCACTATTGAAACAGTTCTTTTTTTCGAAATGGGGTATCCCCAGCCTCTGCATCAATTGATGCATGCGGCTTTCTTTATTAAAACGAATCCAGTTATAACAAGTAGCAAAATAATTTTTTTTTAAACTTATTACAATTGAAACAGTTCTTAATGGATACAATCGTGTTAATGTCCACCGATCTAATTTGCGTAAGAAGGATCATAAAGATTTTAAATGCTAGTTGTTGTCCTAGCATTTATTCTCCTCCGAACTTGATAGCTTCCGTATTTGACTAATTAGTTCATGTATAACTCTAATTTTCAATTAATTTACTCTTTTTTTCACTACTTTGTTCACCGATCTCAACCTTCTCACCAATCGTTACATACACAGGGCTCTGGTGGCTATGAGTCAAAAAATTCACGTCCATTCGATTGACCCCCTATATTAACATGTAGAGCTTCCGAGTCTACTTAGGTCACGATTCAAACCATTCTCTATGAATGCATTCTACTCAAACTGCATGCATTTACATGACATGTACACATGTACAGCATGAACTGTACCGCTCCAGATTCCGAAATTCACGACGAAAGCATGGACTTCATCATTCGGCTTTACAGAGATTTTCATACCCTCTACATGCAAAGTCTCAGCCAAGCAAATTTGAAAACAGAAGAAAGTCTCAGCCAAGCAGAAACGCCGGCGTTCGATCATGCGTACGATAGCTAGCTATAAGGCACCTAAGGTCAAGGTTCTAGAATCGACCTCCATGTGTCAAGATACAGTGACACCATCACCATTCACCACGGTCCAGATTATTAAATCTAGCAACCTCATGCGTTTATTTAATTATCTGGACAAAGCAGAAGGTCATGTACTCGTCTTTGCATTATATAATAGCAGTACCTTATGCGCTTCTTTAATTATCAGGACAAATCAGAATTCCTTGGCCTTAAAAATCACATTTATCTGAGGAGACCAAGTACCAATGTCACGTGTTTTGATGACATGGCTTGCCTGACCAAGGAGGGGGAGTCCCTGAAATTCGGCGCTATGTCCTGTTCTCGAGTTGCACAACGGCCCTCATGGTGGGTTTTTTAGTTGCTAGCTAGATCAAGAGGAGATCAACTTTATTCTAACTAGTGCGATCTGCCGCATAGATGTGTGTATCTTCAAAGTGGGAGTAGTACTTTGGTGACAAAAATATAGATTTTCAAATGATACTCCAGTTTAGGTGAAAACAAAATAACAGAGTCTTCACAGAGTGCGGCGATTGTACAGTGCATGGGGCAAAGTCTTCACAGAGTGCGGCAATCGTACCATGCATGGGACCTCCCGTGCACGGGTTCATTAGGTTACGTATCGATCATTGTGTGCTAATCTGCCGTAGTCATCTGAAACACAACCAAACTCGACGAAACTTGATGAATCAGTTCTTAGAGCATGTTTAACAGATCCCTTATTTTTTCACCTCTTAAAACACGAGTAGAGGGTCCTGTATTCACTTTTTTGCTGACCGAAAACTCGTCCGAGCTAGCAGACCACGTATCCCCACCCCGTAAAACAGAATTCTACGGAATATTCTGTTTTCAGCGGCGGCGCGCGGGTGGCTATGGCGGCGGCACGGGGAAAACGGTTGGGAATTCTGAAATGTCCGCGCGCCCTAGTGAAATGGGATGAGGGGTTGGCCCTGTATTCAGCCTCCCGCCCCGTACAAGTAAGGGGCGAAGAGCCGCCCCGTAGCCAAAACTGTAAAAAATCGATGCGGGGGCCTGTTTTACGGGGTCTGCTAGACCGCCGGGTAGCGTCCAACCACTTATTTTGGCGGTTATTATACGGGTTTGAGCCTTTTAAGGGGTCTGTTAGACATGCTCTTAAAGCAGGAAATCAACGGCCCAGACATGTGCGGGACCTCACGGGCATGGGACAAGAGCATTTGTCGGTCTTCACAGCTTTCTCTGCACTGGGCAGGTTTATTCTAAGGGAGGAGGTTTGCATGGAACTGTTGTGTCACTTAATAACTTGCAAACTACGACACAATGTGATCGTGGCGATCCACTCCCGGTACGCATAAGCACAACATAGTTCAGAGCTTTCCTTCAACAGATCTAGTTCAGACTTATTTCTTTCTTTCAGTAATAAATGCTCATGAATCGGAGACAGATGGTACAAGTTTCGGCGGCTCGTGTGGCTTGAGCATACCTCCCCGCTATCTTTCAGTGCCGTTTCAGGAAAAGAACGCTGAGCTGAAGCTAGCTATCACTCTCTGTTGTGGTAGCGCGACATGTGCTTCAAATTTTCCCGTTTTGCTGGGCAGAAGCGTAGCTATCGGCGTCAGCCCCACGCAAGAGAGCAGGAGCAACGACGTCCCTTGCAAGTTTCATGCGGTACAAAGGTCTGGAAAGATGGATATTTCGTTCGTGTCGTCAGTACAAGTTGTGTACTACATTGATAAGTACAGAAAAGAACACATGTAAAAACAAGTACAGAAAGGAACAGTAAGTGCAAATGGTGTGCCAAGTGCCAACACAGTCGACATGCTCAATCGTATAGGGCCCAAATTGAAAGCACAGTAAACATGGATTCTCCCAAAAGGAAGGCAGACTGCACAAGATATATCTTTCCACGGAATGGAAAATTAAACAATAATCTTCTTTCTAGAGATCATTACAGTCAAGTTGGCCATTCTGAACCACCAGAGAAGAAAGATACCCAATCAGATGAAGAACATTACTGAACCTTCTGCCTTTTGTTGTTGTTGTTGAATGAATGGGACTGGACCCTGTGCTGTCTCTGAAATTCCAATCCATTTGCTCCTCGATCCCGTCGGTCCAATCTGAAACGGACACAGAAGTACACGGCGCCGTGCTTCCATCGGAACCGTGAGTACACAATCGGACGCACGAGGAGGCTCGGTGAGAACGCCAGATACGAGCGCCGTTCCAAGTGCCGGCGCGGGCGCGCAGAAACCTTCTCCGCCCGCCCAGTGGTTTCCCGAGCCGACGACCCATCCAAGTCAAAAGCCTCAGCCCGCACGCCATCTCGCCCGTCCATCCCTCACCAAGTCACACCGGACCAAACCCCGCCGTCGATAAGCTAGCCACACCAACAGCCATCGACGCCGGCACCAGCGCACCACCGGTGTCCGCGTGTATATATATCCCGATACGGCCAAAGAAGCCGGTAGCTAGCTCACGCACACACACGCAGACGGCACGCGGAAGGACACGCGCGCGCGACGATGGCGAGGTCGTCGTGGAAGTCGCTGTTCGGCTGCTTCAGCTCGCACTCCGCCGCCGCCGCGGCAGCCGCCTCCGGCAAGAGCAGCAAGAAGAAGAGCGCCAAGAAGAAGACGAAGGTGGCGGCGTCGGGGAGCGGCAGCAAGCCTCGTAGGCCGAGCCGGTCGCTGCACGGGCGGATGTCCTTCTCGGACCTGAGCCTCAACGGCGGGATGGTGTCGCCCGAGGACCTCTCGCTGTCGCTCGTCGGCTCCAACCTGCACGTTTTCACCATCGCCGAGCTGCGCGCCATCACCAGGGACTTCTCCATGACAAACTTCATCGGCGAGGGAGGCTTCGGCCCCGTCTACAAGGGCTACGTCGACGAGAAGGTCAAGCCCGGCCTCCGCGCCCAGCCCGTCGCCGTCAAGCTGCTCGACCTCGAGGGAAACCAGGGGCACAACGAGTGGCTGGTACGTATGCATTATCTACCACCCCTCTTCATCACCGAACACCAACAGTTATTATTTAGTTAGCTAGCTTTATATTTCCGAAATTAGTTGCCGAGAAAATGCGGTCCATTCATTTGTATTGCACATTTGCACTCATGGCTACTACTCTACCTTCACTAGTCGATGAGATTTGTCTCCTATTCAAATGTTAGCTGAGCTGCTCTGAATGATGATCACAAGTTTGAGTTAGCTATATACAGGCATTCAAATTCAAGTCAATTTGAAAGCTATATGCTCATGTGAATACAGTTTCTTTCTTTTTACGAAATGGCTTACTACAAGTTTTGCAATGAGCGTACATATTTTTCTTTCGAAAGCGAAACGTAATAGATTCAGGAAACCATGACATAACCTTCCTACACTAAAAGATTGTCCCTTCTGCTGTAATTGATTAGTATTGTAGACCTGTAGCACTTCCAATCAGTCTTGTGCATATACCTACCTCCCCTCTAATTTGTTGATTTTTTCCATTGTTTATCTGTTAATATTCCAAACCACTAGTCTTTTCTTACAAGTAGAAGTTTCCTTGGTGTTGACATATTCTCTCGGCAAAAATAAACTCCTGATCTTTCAAGAAAGTTGTGGACGCTTGACAACATGCGTACATCCCTGGGACAAATTCAATGAAACAGTTGTTTTGCTTGCTCGTCTCTGCCACACTTCCTTTGCTGGTTTATTGTCTGTTTGACCAGTTGAAAGCAAACCAGTGAAATAGTAGTACTAGTACGTTTACATTTGACTCATGAACTGCAAGAAAGATAATAATTTGTGAATTCTACGATGCAGACCGAAGTCATTTTCCTGGGGCAACTGAGGCATCCTAACCTGGTCAAACTGATCGGTTACTGCTACGAGGACCAGCACAGGCTCATCGTCTACGAGTTCATGACCAGGGGCAGCCTCGAGAAACATCTCTTCAAAAGTAAGTACATAAACAAAAAAAAAATCAACTAATTTGCATACTCACAGAAACTTTTTAGATATATCAGTTAACTATTTTTGCCGACAAGAAAACGAGATATTGTTTTATCCAACAGTTGAACACGTACGTACGCTACAGGAATAGTGTAAGTGGTAGTACTGCGGCAAGTGTTAACCTTGCACACCACAAGAAAGGGATATTCCTGAGACATTGCTGTCGACCGATATCCTTTTCCTCGCTGCATCATGAAGCTAAAAGAGATTCGGTCGAGTCGCACACATCAATCCAAATGGAGGGGGCTGCGGTTTTTACCAACCACTTGCTCTTCCATCGGCCGGTGCAGCTTGATTGATAGATACATATGTCGACGGATGAATCCGAGTGGCTTTCCTTGCTCTGCACCCTTCGATTCTTTAATCTAATTAACCTGTCTCATGGGTTCAGTTCAGACTTCAGACTGCCTTTTAGACTTGTCCATTTTCTAGAGTTACATCATCATCTTCCACTCCCTTGGCATATACCTGGAGACGTATTGGAGAGATCTGGAGTCATTTTCTGTTAATCACTTTGATCGATTTCCACACCACACCGGCATATCTTCTTTTTCGCTCTTGGTGCTATGTCTCGGCAACGTCGGCATCTGTTTCATCGATGATTAATCCGAATGTGTCAAGGTGGTTTAGGGATAGCGCACCTGCACCAGTTGTTGTCTCTCTCTAGGCTCAGTTGTTTCACTTTAAAATCTTTATGCAAAGTTGTTTCACTAAACTGGCCCTCCAGCCATCGTGGGGCCTTCGGATCAACATATACACAGAGCTAAATACTCGCTCGATCGTAAGTCAAAAGTTGCGATATTATGCCGATCAAATCATGCGCTCGTGATTCATCTCCATCACCTTGGGGAAACGGACAAAAATAAAGATGCTTCATGCTTTATTAACGAGAGCAGCCTGCTAGCACTGAAAATTAAATAAGGTGTAAATGCAGCAAAGGAGTACTTGCTCTTGGTTAAAAAAAAATTTGTTATGATTTCAGCTTTGGTTAACTTCATCTAATCCACTGAATTAACTAAATTCGTGCGTGATGTAAATGCAGAGTACGCCGCGTCGCTGCAATGGTCAACACGGCTGAAGATCGCCGTCGGCGCTGCCAAAGGGTTGGCCTTTCTCCATGAGGCCGAGAACCCGGTCATCTACAGGGACTTCAAGACCTCCAACATCTTGCTAGACTCGGTACGTGACCTCATCTTACGTCCATTCTTCGCCTACCTCTGTGCCTCTCACAGTTAAAGATGGATAGGACTTGGTGATTCATTTGTGAGAGGTGGATTATTATCCATGTGAAGGCGTGCTTATTAGCAGCGAGTAAACTGCTGAAATTGTCAGGTTGCCAAATGCCAACTACTGAACAACGAAATGTTGACTACTGCACTAGGTCACACCTTGCCAACTAGACTTAGTCAGGCTTCGGGTCTAATTCAACTATTGCAGCGCATCCGTACTGACTCTTGCTGATTACATGCATTGGTTGATGTGATTGATCAGTTCATTAAGTTGCAGAGTTGGTGGAGTGTAGTGGAAGTCTGAGTGCATTTGGTTTGGTTCAGTCTATCCCACTACTGACTATTAGGCACACTGCTACATCTATATTCCATCTGATTGGTTTAGTTCAGCAGATACTCCAACTCAGACATTTTCGTGTCAATATTCAGCTCCAAGTTGCAGTTGAGTAGAAATATTTAACTTTTTGAAATTTGCAACTTCTCTAGGATTACAAAGCAAAGCTATCGGATTTCGGGCTAGCCAAAGATGGACCTGAGGAAGACGAGACACACGTCTCGACCCGGGTCATGGGCACGCAAGGCTACGCTGCACCGGAGTACATCATGACAGGTAAATACAAGGCACAAACATATAAAATCCACGGATGTTATTCGAATCCGAAGCTAGTTAACACCCGTGCATTTCAACCTACAGGCCATCTGACCGCGAAGAGCGATGTGTATGGTTTTGGAGTGGTGCTGCTGGAGCTCCTAACGGGACGCAAGTCCGTCGACAAGAACCGACCACCGCGGGAGCAGAACCTGGTGGACTGGGCACGGCCGTACCTGAACGACTCTCGGCGGCTGGACCGTGTCATGGACCCGAACCTTGCCGGGCAGTATGCCGGAAAGGCCGCGCAGAAGGCCGCAGCACTGGCGTACCAGTGCGTGAGCCTAAACCCCAAGTCTCGCCCGCACATGTCTGCAGTGGTCGACGCTCTGGAGCCACTCCTCGCCCTCGAAGACGACGGCCTAGTCGGTCCGTTTGTGTACGTGGCACCACCCGACAATGGTGGCAATGATGGCAGGGAGGGAGGCCACACGAGACGAGCAGGCCGGAGAAGGTCCCAAGATGCAGCAGATTCTGTTGCCGTTGTTGTGGAGCGTGTGTGATGGTATGAGTAGACATTATTTGGAGCTTGCATCGAACAATAGCGCACCAAATTGAAATTGGAATGCTTGTGGAATCATGGTTGCATTTATAACCTCAGAAACAGAAGGAGAAGCTTGGAGAACTAGAGATTGTAAAGAAAATAGGCCATCTCTTATTTCACACAAAAAGAGATACTTGCATAAGAATGCACTTCAGTACTGTAGCATTTTACTTTTCTTGGGAGTTTTAGGAAATAGGCTGACTTGTGAAACGAGAGTACGCAACATATAGTTATCGGTATATGTAGGTTGCAACCTATGTTTTCCATATTAGACTTGTAATAAGGGTTGTATAGGACATGTTATAATATACCACTTTATCGAAAAATGTTATAATATACCAGCTGTATTCTACCCAACTCTTGTATGCCACCGTGGGGGCTATTCCCACACATATATTAACATGTAACCAAGCACATGGAGAGGGTATCGTTCAATCCCATCTCAATGGACATGGTACCAAAGCATCCTCTTCCTGACGTCTAGCCTCCACCGAAAAGCCACAAAACCAAAACCTAGTTGATCGGCTAGCCGATCAAAGCTAAACTCTGTGATTTTGGTCGTCTGGTCGATCTGGTGTGAGAGGAATACCAGAGTGTTTGAAAAGGTCTCCAAGCCAGTCAATGTGCTAACGGATCAAATTAAAGATGAGGCGAAGCAGTGGAGTCTAGCTAGCGCTGGTTGTTTGTCTCTCCCAGGCCCCTAAGTCTCTGGTTTTGTTCTAGCTGTTTGTGTTGTTTGTAGCAGCTCAGTAACGATGACTAGAAGCGTGCGGTTTTGCTTTCTTCCTGGAACTGTTTTTCCGGTGGTCGTTCTGTAAACTCTGTAAAATAGCCACCTCGGTGGTTCCCCCCTTCTAATTTTATACATGCAGTGCTCATGCATGGTTCGAAAAAAAACAATTTAGATGGTGAAGCAATGGTAGAACCAACAGCTCTACCGGGCCTAGGGCGTAGTTTGTAGGGGAAGGAGGGAGAGGTGTGCGGACGCCGGCGGCTGGGCGCCGTCGTGCGCGCGGGAGAGAGGAAGGCGGCGGCTGGGTTTTGGGAGACCGACTCCTCAGGGAGTCGGCAATAATGAATCTGATTATTGCTTGATCCTTTTGCATCGTTACATCTGATATATAAAGAGCTAAACCCTAAACCGACCTAAACTGATAATGGGCTAAGCCCCTAGTTGGGCCCATGGTTGGGCCCCCTCCTAACATAACCAATACCGGTCATAACATCTCTCCCCGCTCGTGCAAACAGCTCGTCCTCGAGCTGGTAGTCGGGGTAGTGCTGGCTGAACTCCTCGCGCTTCTCCCAAGTAGCCTCCTCTTCCGGAAGGCCTTCCCACTGCACCAGCAAGTACCAAATGCCGCGACGGAGCTGAGCACGTAACACCTTCGCCGGACTCGGAAGAAGACGACCATCGGCGATTGGCGGTAACGGCGGGTGGCGCCGCCGGCGGCTCCCCACGGTAAGGCTTCGGCAGACCCACATGAAAGACATCATGGATGCGGGAACCCTCCGGCAGCTGAAGGCGATATGCAAGTGTGCCCACGCGCTCCAAGATGACGAAGGGGCCAGCGTAGCGAGGTCCAAGCTTGCGCCTCGCACGCGGGTCGAGGGACCGGGTGGAGCGATGAAGAAGGCGCAGCCACACCCGAGCCGCCCACCGCATAAGCCACCTCGCGATGATGACCGTCGTAGTAGTGCTTGGCGAGCTGCTGCGCCCGAGACGAGACGTTGCCGCACCTCAGCAAGAATCTCGTCGCGGTTGCGGAGAAGCTCCCCCGCAGCCTCCGTCCGGCGCGGCGCCGGATCGACCGGCAAGATAGGCGGTGGAAGCCGACCGTAGACCACCTCAAATGGTGTGGCACGCAGGGCGGAATGATAGGAGGTGTTGTAGCAATATTCCGCCCAAGCGAGCCAATCCACCCATGCGCGAGGACGATCACCCGTAACACGGCGTAAGTACATGGCGATCACTTTGTTAACCACCTCGGACTGGCCGTCCGTTCGAGGATGGAATGCCGTGCTGAAACGGAGCTTCACGCCCGCCATCCGGAAAAGATCACGCCAGACGTGCCCCGTGAACACCGGATCCCGATCACTGACGATCGACGTGGGGAACCCGTGGAGGCGAACGATGCCGTCAAAGAAGGCACGAGCGACGGACGCGGCGGTGTACGGGTGTCCAAGCGCGATGAAGTGTGCATACTTGGAGAAGCGGTCGACCACCGTGAGGATGACGGACTTGCCGCCCACCTTGGGGAGGCCCTCAATGAAGTCCATGGAGATGTCGGCCCGGACACGGGAGGGCACCTCCAATGGCTGCAGCATCCCTGCCGGTCGCGAGCGTCTCCGTCTTGTTGCGGCCGGCATATCTCGCAAGAGCGCACCCAGTCCTGGACCAAGGCCCGATCCCCGGGGATGTAGAAGTCGGCGCGGAGACGGTGAAGAGTCTTCTCGGACACCCTCATGGCCGGACGAGTGGGCCAGCGCAGGAGCACTTGGTGTCGCAGATCATCGTGGTCGGGCACAAAGAGCCGGCGCCCGTGCAAGAGTAGCCCTTCCGCCAAACGCCATGGTGCCTCCAACTCGCCCGCGTCCAGCTGCTGCCGCAGAATCTGGGCGTCAGGCGCTGCCGCAGTAGCCTGGCGGATGGTGTCGAAGAGGGCGAAGGAGGGGCCCGAACGGATGCACAATGCCATCCCTTCAGGTGCGCCGTCCTCATCGACAGCGTCGCGGCGAGAGAGCGTCGGCGACGGTATTGAGGCGCCCCGGCCGGTACTCGACGGTGAAATCAAAGCCGAACAGCTTGCTGATCCACCGATGCTTGCGGAACGGTCGAGAGCCTCCGATCCAACAAGTACTTGAGGCTGTAGTGGTCCGTGCGAATGCGGAACGAGCGCCCCCAAAGGTAGGGGCGCCAATGGCGCACAGCCCTGCACCAAGCCAATGAGCTCCTGCTCGTACGCCGCCGACTTGAGATGGCGCGCGGCGAAAGGCCTGCTGAAGTAGGCAAGCGGCCCATCGCCCCGGTGAAGCACGGCACCGAACCCCACGCCGGAAGCGTCGCGGTCGACGATGAACAGCCGCGCGAAGTCCGGCATCCGGGAGAACGGGGCCTGTCGTGAGGGCCCCCTTCAGGGCCTCGAACGCGGCGGTGGCCTCGTCATCCCAGGCGAAGGCGTCGCGGCGCGTAAGCCTCGTGAGAGGTGTCGCGATGATGCCGAAGTCCCGGATGAATTTCCGGTAATATCCGGCGAGACCCGGGAAGCCGCGGAGGGCGCGTGGCGAACGAGGAGGCGGCCACGCCGCGACGGCCGCCACCTTGTCGGCGTCCATGGCTACCCCTCGGCGGAGATGACGTGGCCGAGGTAGGCGACCGATGTCGTCCCGAACGAGCACTTCGAGCGCTTAAGGTGAAGATGATGCGCGCGAAGCTCGTTGAAGACGATGGCGACGTGTTGTAGATGCTCCGCCCACGAGGTGCTGTAGATCAAAATATCGTCAAAGAAAACGAGCACAAACCGACGTAAATAGGGACGGAGAACATCGTTCATCGGGGCTCGGAATGTTGCTGGCGCGTTGGTGAGGCCGAAGGGCATCACCACGAACTCGAAGTGGCCATGATGGGTCCGGAACGCCGTCTTGGCGATGTCGTCCGGGTGCATGCGCACCTGGTGGTAGCCCGACCGTAAGTCGAGCTTGGTGAAGAAGCGAGCCCCATGGAGCTCATCGAAGAGCTCGTCGACCACCGGAATGGGGAACTTGTCCTTCGGTGTGAGTGCGTTGAGGGCGCGGTAGTCGATGCGAAGCGCCATGTACCATCCGTCTTGCGAACGAGAAGCACCGGCGCCGAGAATGGTGACGTAGAGATCCGGATGACGCCCGCGGCGAGCATGAGGGCGCACCGTCGCTCGAGCTCGTCCTTCGCAGCTGGGGGTAGCGGTAAGGCCGCACGGCCACCGGCGCCGTGTCCGGGCGAGGTGGATGCGGTGATCGTACACCCGTGTAGGCGGAAGGCCTCGCGGCTCGGCGAAAAGGTCGCCGTGCTGCTGCAGAAGGTGGGCCAACGGCGGGTGCT
This sequence comes from Lolium rigidum, assembly GCF_022539505.1. Classification (NCBI taxonomy): domain Eukaryota; kingdom Viridiplantae; phylum Streptophyta; class Magnoliopsida; order Poales; family Poaceae; genus Lolium; species Lolium rigidum. The sequence goes on along the minus strand of NC_061510.1, from coordinate 66,883,635 downwards.
CGGAGTCGATGTCGGCCGTGGTGAGCTGGAGCTGCGGGGCCGGGCGGCGCCCCCAATGCCCGTCCAACGGACGCGGCGGCCCCGGCGCCGAAAAGTCATCGTCAAGGCGGCGAAGTCCCACGGTATGGGACCGAGGGGCCGCAAGAAGTCCACGCCGAGGATGAAGTCGAAACAGCCCAAGTCGATGCCGGCGCACGCGATGGTGAAGTGCTCGTTGCCGATGGAGAGCGGCACTCGCTGCGCCACGCCATGGCAGCGAAGGCGGTCGCCGTTGGCCACGGTGACGCGGAGGTGATCGCCTCCCGTCGGCCGGAGGCCCAAACGACGCATGGTGGCCTCCGGCAAGAAGTTATGTGTGGAGCCGGTGTCGAGGAGGGCCACCGGTTGCTCGCCGTGGATCGTCACCGGCAGGAGCATCGTCCGCTCGTTGCGGATGCCTCGCCAACGCATGGAGCGAGACCACGCACGCCGTGGCTGGTGCGGCGTCGAGGTCGGTGTCCGTCGCCGTGTCGACGCTCGTGTCCGCGTCGCCGTCGTCGACCGTCTCCAAGTAGAAGAGGCGCGGGCAAACGTGACCCGGCGCGTAGGGCTCATCGCGAGCTAAAGCACGGGCCGAGGCGACGGCGCTCCAACCGCTCCGCCGGGGTGAGGCGCCGAAAGGTACGCTCGCGTCGCTGGCCGGGGCGGCCGGTGCTGGCCGCGTGGCCGGCGCTCGCGGCCGGCGGGGGCGGGCGGTTGGCCGGGCCCCGCGATTCGGGGAGGCGGCGGCAGCGCTCGGGCTCGACGCTCGTACGCCCGAGCGTAGTGCATCGCCGTCCGCAGGTCGCGGGGGCCTCGGAGTTCCACGTCCACCCGTATGTGATCCGGGAGTCCGCCGACGAAGAGGTCCGCGCGCTGCTGCCCCGCGTGACACCCGGCGCGTGGCAGGCGAGTGCCTGAAAGCGATCGGCGAAGTCCTGCACCGTTGACGTGAAGGGGAGGCGCCCCAGCTCCGCGAGGCGGCTCCCACGGACCGGCGGACCGAAGCGAAGGAGGCAGAGCTCCCGAAAACGGTCCCAGGAGGCATGCCGCCCTCGTCTTGCTCGAGGGAGTAGTACCACGTCGGGCGGCGCCCGGAGGTGATAGGAGGCCAGCCGAGGTGCGATCCGATGCCGGGGGTGCGCCGCCCGCGGGAGAACTCGCTCGCACCGGCTAAGCCGGTTCGGGGGTCCTCCGACCCATCGTAGGTGGCGAAGTCGACCTTGGTGTAGCGGGGCGGTGGCTGGGTTACCCCGCCGGGGCCGTGCGCGTCGGGGCGCGCCTCATAGGGGCGTGCATACCCCCGGGGCGGTGCCGGGAGGGAGGGCATCGGCGGCTCGGCAGCGGTGGTGTAGACCGGGCCGAGTCGACGACGCGGTGAGCCACGCCGGCGGCGGGGATGGTGACGGGGAAAACGGATCTGGTGGATGGGGACGCCCCCGTTGCCTGCGGTGCTTGGGCCGGCGGGGGCGGACGGTGGCCACTGCGGCCGGGGCTGGGCCGGCGCCGGCGGAGGCTGCGGCGGTACGCCCGTGAAGGGCGAAACCCCCGATGCGGGTGCCGGCACGGAGAAGATGGCCGGCTGCGGCGGCGTCGGGGCCCCCGGGAACCGATCAAGTAGAGGCGGATGCCTTGAACCGCGGTGACGAGGTCATTGACGACCCCGCTCGGCTGCTCGGGCGTGTAGATGACGGGACGCCGGCGCGGCGGAGCCCGCCGTCGTGGCGGCCGGCTGGAGAACCCGCCGTGGTGGCGGTGGCCGAAGGAACGGGCGGCGGCGCGGACGACGTGGTGGTGGGCGGCGGAGAAGACATGATCGCAGCCGAGCTAGCCGATACCAAATTGGTAGAACCAACAGCTCTACCGGGCCTAGGGCGTAGTTTGTAGGGGAAGGAGGGAGAGGTGTGCGGACGAGGCGGCGGACGCCGGCGGGCCGGGCGCCGTCGTGCGCGCGGGAGAGAGGAAGGCGGCGGCTGGGTTTTGGGAGACCGACTCCTCGGGAGTCGGCAATAATGAATCTGATTATTGCTTGATCCTTTTGCATCGTTACATCTGATATATAAAGAGCTAAACCCTAAACCGACCTAAACTGATAATGGGCTAAGCCCCTAGTTGGGCCCATGGTTGGGCCCCCTCCTAACATAACCAATACCGGTCATAACAAGCAAGCAGTCTGCAGCTGGGACAATAAGGGAGCAGCAAAGCATAAAAGAATAAGACTACAAAAGATCAACTGAATGATCAACAAATAATCTGGATCAATCGTATAAAGCATACCAGTTCACTACTGAAGAAAAGCATCAACTGAAGGCTTAGTTGTAGTGTAGAGATATCATTCAAGTTATAAAGATGTAAAATCTGGAACAAAGTACAAGTAGCTTAGAAGATGTGTTTGGTTGAAAAAGTGGTAACGCAAATATCAAGCTGGGATTAGGGTGTAAGGGTATCAGGTTATGGAGGTGTTTGGTGGGGCTAAGTAATCTGTATCAACACAATCAGGGTCTGAATCCATGCACACAAAAAAAAACAAAAGACACCTATTAAATATGAATTGGAGAATCCAGTCCACTATCAAAGTGCGCAAACTACAAAATAAGCTGCAAACGCAGATGGAGACAAGACCGTCAGAACCGGATACAGATCATGTCTCTGCTTGCTCCCATTGGTGATGAAGAAACAAAGAAGGGATCGACGGCCGATGCGGCTACTCCCGTGGTGCAGCGGCTGCGGACATAAAGGGATCTCGAGGTGGAGAACCCAGCTGCCACCGGCATTCTAATGAACGAATAATCATTGGAATTTCCCATCTTTTTCAGCTCTGCTCCCGAACTTGTTAAAGAAAGGAGACTGATCTTGATGTCGGCGTTGGTTTTTCCAACGAAAAACAAGAACATTCTTTCACGAACTTCCAGCGTTGCTGCGAGGCGGAGGAGGTTTGGCTGGAGGATATTTGTGGGAGAGTTTGAGCGAAGAAGTCGGCAGCAAGTTAAGGAAAGATTAGAGACGGTAATGCAATGTGAGTCTGTTTGTAGGCCATGGAAGCCAAACACGATTAATGGTAAGTATAAAATCCCAGTGTAATCTGATAATGGAAGAAAATCTTTGAACTAAACACGTCTTTAGCATGCACCTTTCAGCTCAAGAAACAAACAATTATCTAGCGGAACTGCGGAAGGGACCAATAGAATAAAGAATACATGAGCTTGAATATTTCCTTAATTATAAACATCTACCGCTAAGCATCAAAGCAGAAAATATGTTCTTATCAATCATATGACAAAAAGGCAAACAGAGCAAGCATAGCAATCAGTTCTTTTAATAAACAAGATAACAAAACAGTGTGGCATCTGTTTATCTTGTCTTGTCAGTTTTATAAACCAGAACAAGCAGTATGTTGTGACAGCTCTACTACTTAGAGCTGGTGCTTCTCACACACGTATAGTGGACACACACTGAACTCAAAGATAGAACTGGATGACACAAGTATTTTGGAGCAGCTCAAAGTTGCTGCGGTTTCTCTCTACTACTTGGTTACTGCTTGGTATTGAAGTGATACAATGGATGCTTATTTATACTACCAGTGAGCTGCATGGACGAGCTCCTCTACTTCTCTCCAATGTGTGAACACTGAACAACAAGTCCAGCTGACTTATCCCTGGAAGTTGCAGGTTTATCTCCTGCAACTTATCATCTGCAGCTTCGCCAGTTATCCCTTGCAGGTTATCACCTTGCAGATTCTGATTTGCCTCTTGCCCACTTGCCCTACTTGCTGATCCTAGCCGTCATACAAGGATTCTGTTCACACAAGGCAAACTACTACTACTAGTAGATGCACGTACAGGTGCATGCCTTATTTGTGGCTAAGCAAACTTGCTACTACTACTCTACTAGCAACTGATTAAACAACAATTCTCCCCCTAATCTAGTTGCGGTAGAGGTTGATAACCCCAATTCTTTCTCGCAGATTTTGAAACTGAATGCGACCAAGTGCCTTGGTCAGAATATCTGCGAGTTGGTCTTCTGTGCCGATGTACTCTACCGTGACAGTTTCATCCTCAATGCAGTCCCTGATGTAGTGGTACCGCGTGTCGATGTGCTTGCTACGGTCATGGTACACTGGATTCTTGCACAGTTGGATCGCAGACTTATTGTCCACGAGCAGATCAGCGACGAGAGGAGCAGATCCCAGCAAGTCGCCGAGCAAACGGCCGAGCCAAACACCTTGACATGCCGTCGTCGCAGCTGCGATGTACTCAGATTCGCAGGACGACAATGCCACCACCCTTTGCTTCTGGCTCTGCCATGACACTAGGCAATTTCCGAAGAAGAAGAGTGTACCTGTAGTACTCTTCCTGTCATCGATATCACCAGCGTGATCTGCATCGCTGTAGCCGATCAGGTGTGCACCTTCTGGCGTGGAGGAGAACGAACAGCCGGTGTCGATCGTCCCCGCAATGTAGCGGAGTAGGTGCTTCACAGCACTCAGGTGCTCCGTGGTGGGCGCTTCCATGAAGCGGCTCACCATGCCAACGAGCGAGGCTGATGTCCGGCCTCGTGTGCACGAGGTAACGCAGACTGCCGACAATGCTGCGGTACAGCGTGGACGTCGACCGGAGGATTCGTGCTCCTCTTCGAGAGCTTCAGCCTTGGCTCCATCGGCACATGAGCTGCGTTGCAGTCAGCCATGCCCGCCTTTTCGAGCACCTTCGCTGCGAAGGCGCTCTGCTTCAGCGTGATGTGGCCAGGAGCCCGACATACCTCGATGCCCGGGTACGAGTGAGCAAGCCCAGGTCGCTCATCTTGAACTGGCAGCACATCTGCTGCTTGAAGCTTGAGATTGCAGTGGTGCTCCCTCCTGTGACGACGAGATCGTCGACATAGACTCCAAGCAGAAGTCGTGAGTCACCCTCTCCACGGGTGTACACGGCATGCTCCGAAGCACTCCGCACGAAACCGAGTGACACCGAGCACGGCATGGAGCTTGGTGTTCCATGCGCGCGGGGCCTGACGGAGACCGTAGAGTGCCTTGTGGAGACGCATCACCTTGCTCGAGTTGTTGCCGTCGACGAATCCTGGCGGCTGAGTCACATACACTTCCTCCCCCAAATCACCGTTGAGGAATGCCGTCTTCACGTCCATATGGTGGACCTCCCACTTGAATTGGGCAGCGACAGCGATCAGTAGCCTGACAGAGTCCAGTCGCGCAACAGGGGCAAAGACTTCATCAAAGTCAATCCCTGGCCGCTGGACGTATCCCTTCGCGACAAGCCTGGCCTTGTGCTTGAGGACGTGACCATCGGCGTCGCGCTTGAACTTGAAGATCCACTTCAATCCAATGGGCTTGTGACCGGGCGGCAGATCAGCAAGCGACCATGTCTGGTTCTCCTCGATTGACTGCAGCTCATCGACCATGGCGAACCGCCAATCTTCGTCTCCTTCGGCCTCGGCGAGCGTCGGCCGGCTCGCCTCGTGGGAGTGAGGAGGAGGCGCTCCGCTCGCCCGGATTCTCCTCATCCGGGTTGAGGAAGTCTCGAATGCTGCGGTAGCGAGCGAGGCTTGGGTCAACGCCGGCATCCAGATTCTCGATGCCTCCATCTCGCCGGTGGAGAGACGAAACGCACGGGCTCGACCGATGGCGCAGAGATGGGCCGACCCACCATTGGCGGCCCGGCCGGAGTCGATGCCGCCCGTGGTGACGGCGAAGGAGAGCTTGATGCAGGTGCCGCTTCAGCTGGTTTCTCCGGCGGTGCTGCCGTTGGTTGCGACATCGTCCAACTCTCCACAGCGAGAGTGGCGGCGTCGTCATTGTGCACTCCCCAATCCCAGCTCGCGGCCTCGTCGAAGATGACGTCGCGGGAGACATGGAGGCACTTCTTCTCCGGGTCATACAGGCGATACGCCTTGCTTCCTTCCTCATACCCAAGCATCACCATCGGGCGGCTGCGGTCATCGAGCTTCTTCAAGCCTGGTTTCGTCTCCTTCGCGTATGCCTTGCAGCCGAACACACGAAGAAAGTGAACGCTAGGTTTTCTGCCATACCAGGCTTCAAATGGTGTCTTCCCTTCCAGGCTCCGTGTCAAGGATCTGTTCAGGACGAACACTGCTGTTGCCGCCGCTTCTCCCCAGAACTTAGCTGGGACGGATTTGGCCTTGAGCATGCTCCGGACGGCGCCGATGATCGTCTGGTTCCGCCGTTCCACTACCCCATTCTGTTGTGGAGAATAGGGGGCAGTGAGGTGACGTTGGACGCCATGCTCTGCGCACCAATCGGCGAACTCGTTCGCCGTGAACTCGCCGCCCGATCGCTGCGGAGCACGCGCGAGAGGACGCCGCGTCTCCTTCTCCGTCTCAGCCTGGAAACGCCGAATTGCCGCAGCTGCCTCATCCTTTGACCTGAGCAGGTACAACCACATGTATCGGCTATTGTCGTCGACGAGCAAGAGGAAGTACTTCTTTCCTCCCGGTGTAGCTGGCGAGATTGGACCGCAGAGGTCACCGTGCACGAGCTCAAGAGGCTTCGTGGCGCGGTACTTGGTTGCTGCGGGAAATGGGGAGCGCCGGTGCTTCCCCGTGATGCAGGCTTCGCAAAGCTGCTCGGCGTGGCTGATGGTGGGGAGACCCCGCACCACTCCCTTCCTCGACATCTTCTCGAGGCTATCGAAGCTCTGATGGACAAAGCGTGAGTGCCAGCGCCACGCGTCGTCGTTGGCGTGCGCCGCCAGACACACTGGCTGCACGACTTGGAGCTGCGCCACGTAGAGTCTGTTCATCGTCCTTGGCACCTTGGCAATCAGGACCTTGGCACGATCGCGGACTTCCATGTAGCCGTGCTCGACGTGGGTGGGGTACCCGAGCTCGTCTAGCTGCCCAATGCTGACGATGTTCGACTTGAGCCGTGGGATCCAGTATACGCTGGCCAGCTCGTGATGTCGCTCGTTGTTGATGACGAAGAGGACGGTTCCGCGACCACAGATGTCGACAACCGATCCATCGCCGAAGCGCACCTTGCCGGAGACAGTCCTGTCCAGCTCGGCGAAGACGCTGTCGTCGCCGGTCATGTGGTTCGACGCTCCCGTGTCGAGGTACCACGCTGCGTCAGTGTCGTGCGCCGTGCGCCTGAACACGACGCGGGCGCGCTCCTCGTTGAGATACACCTGCTCCCCTGTAGGCAGTGCAGGTGGATCAGTCGATGTCGAGGAGGCCTGCACCAGCGGTGTAGGAGATGCGAGCTCGACGACGGTGGCCATGTGCAGCTCCGGGTTTGCTTTTCCGCCATTCTCGTCCTGGATCAGGTGCGCCGCCGCAGCAGCTTCGTCGCGCTGCTTCTTGCGGCAGTCACGCTTCCAGTGCCCCTTCTTGCCACAATAGTGGCAGTTTACGCGGTCAGCGTTGCTGCTGGAACCTTGCGATAGCGAGGACTTGGGCGGTGGCTTGCCACCCTTTTGTCCACCGCCACCGTTCCCGCCAGAGTCACCGCCCCGCTGCTTCCTCCTTCTGTCCTCCCACTGCTTCTCTGTCAGCAGCAAGTTGCCACTGGAGGCAGTGGTGCCCTGCTCAGGGTTCAGGCGATCCTCGACGGCCCGAAGGTGTCCGACAACCTCCTCCACGGTGAGTGTGGCCGGGTTCATCATCGTCTCCATCGAGAAAGCGATCTGCACAAACTGATTAGGGACGACAGAGAGGAATTTCCTTACTATCTTCTCATCATCGCAGGTATCCCCGAGGGAGCGCATGGTGGCGGCGAGGTTCGTGATGCGCAACCCGAACTCGTCGATGCGCTCGCCGTTCTTGAAGGCGATCGTCTCGAATTCTGTCCGGAGCCGCCGCACGCGTGAATCGCGCACACGATCGTTGCCCTGGTGCTGCACCTTGATCGCCTCCCACGCCGCCTTGGCGCTCCCCTTCCCGATCAGCATTGGATGCATCTCGGGTGGAGTGGAGCGGAGCAGTGCCGCCAAGGCCTGCTTGTCCTCTCGCCGAGAGACTGCGGCGTCCTCGATCGCGTCCCCGCAGCGATGCCGCTTGCGGGTTCACCTCCATCACCATGGCCCGGCTTGGTGTAGTCTCCGCGCTTGAGCATCGGGAAGACGAGGCTCGCACCGCCGCCTCCGCTGCTAGTCATCTCGCGGATCACCTCCCGCTGTACCACGACCTCGCCCCCGCCGTGTCGCACCCTGCTCCGTCCCCGACTTGGCGATCGCCGTCGCTCGTTTGCCGGAGGAGGGGTTGCGGACGCACGCCGCTGCTGGAGAGGTGGTGGTGCCGACATCTCCCAACCTGGCTCTGATACCAATTGACAGCTCTACTACTTAGAGCTGGTGCTTCTCACACACGTATAGTGGACACACACTGAACTCAAAGATAGAACTGGATGACACAAGTATTTTGGAGCAGCTCAAAGTTGCTGCGGTTTCTCTCTACTACTTGGTTACTGCTTGGTATTGAAGTGATACAATGGATGCTTATTTATACTACCAGTGAGCTGCATGGACGAGCTCCTCTACTTCTCTCCAATGTGTGAACACTGAACAACAAGTCCAGCTGACTTATCCCTGGAAGTTGCAGGTTTATCTCCTGCAACTTATCATCTGCAGCTTCGCCAGTTATCCCTTGCAGGTTATCACCTTGCAGATTCTGATTTGCCTCTTGCCCACTTGCCCTACTTGCTGATCCTAGCCGTCATACAAGGATTCTGTTCACACAAGGCAAACTACTACTACTAGTAGATGCACGTACAGGTGCATGCCTTATTTGTGGCTAAGCAAACTTGCTACTACTACTCTACTAGCAACTGATTAAACAACATGTTGTTCCTAGTAGACCAACCTATGTACCATGCAAAAATTAGAATGCAGTAGTAAAAGTAACATCTGAACCAAGCTATTTACTTTACCTTGACATAGTTGTCCCAAACATCATTACAGTCAACAGAAATCTTGTTTCTGTCCCAATCCCCTAATTCTTCTCCATCAGGTATGCCCAATTATGGCAACAATGGTATCAAAGAATCTCACGCTGCCTATTTTGTTATCTTCCTCCTCTCATCATCAACCATGTCAACTTGCAAACTAAGGTGCTGTCTGACATCTACATATATATATATATAAAAGAACAATAATCAATCTTAGGAATGAAGATGATAGACAATTGTGAAAGAAACATCAAATAATAAATAAGGCAAGTGACAGGAAAAAGAACTTTTGAGAATTGATAAACCACTGCCATCAATAATTGGCAAAGCTTATTAAAAATATGATAAATTAGAAGATAAAAGTATACCAATTACAAGAAAATCCCAGAGAAGTGATAGCAATGAAATCATGCTTCATATGAAAATTGTACAAGAGGGATTTAAAGGATACCCTATGAAATTGCAGTAACATCTCCTGCAAATTTGTTGTATGCCAGGTTTGAAGCAGACGATGCATGCTCATAAAAAATGAAAACAGAGATCCTATGCATGCAGACTGATACCATTCTCAAGATAAAATAGACGTAGGCCACTAAGTAGATAAAAATAATTATCATCTAATGGTGTATATCAAATAAGTCTTGATAATAAATCTGCAGACAGTAAAAGAGCACAACCACTGCTGCATTAAAATTATTTGCATGGCTTCAATCTAGATATATTCCTAAAATCTGCTCAGTATGTGCATGTCCTGGTCATGTCTGTGAGGAAAAAACATGGGTTTTCAAATCTGAACTAAATATTAGAACCATCAAAGATATAATTTGGCAAAAAAGCTGCTACAGTAAGACATTAAGATACTCGTTAAAGTTTACTCACAGTAACTAGGATCTCGTAACAAAATGCAAAAAGGTAAAAGTCTACACCCAGAGAATGTAACATATTTAGCTTATCAATCTAAAGCCTTTATCAAAATAAACAGCAAGAGCAACCAACACAGTAAATTCTTGATTTCCAAATGGAGAAGTGCTAAATCAACAGGAAAAGCATATGGAAAAATAAAAGGCAAAAGGGACAACTAAACATATATATAAAAACATTTTCTAATTACCTATAGCTCTATTCAGGTGTTTGGACAGTTGAGATGGGTAAGCAGGACTGAAATATCCTCTGATAAAAACGGTGCCAGCTCAACCAATTTCGTCATCTTCTGGTCAACAGTGGTTAACCACATCTTCTGAGTTTCAGATTTCAATTTACACAACAGGTTAACAGAATCACCGCTGTGGGGATTTAGGTTCAGAACAGGGTAGGATGCAAAACCATTCTTCAATGTTGATTCTCCATCTCCATCAAGCAGCACAGAATACCTTTGGTAGTCAACAGATATTTCTTCGTCAAGACTCATCTGCTCCGTATGCGGGCTTTCCAAAAAAAATATCTGAATCATAAATTATACCCCTGTCAAAATTTGATATTCCATCAGCTGGCCTTGTGTGAGTTTCTACCTCGACAAGTTTGATCAGACCACTGCTGCGGCACGCAACATCTCGAATAGGCCACGGACATACTGCAAGATTATATATGTTACCAGGCAACAGCATGGGCAATTGGATGAACTGCACCATGGGCATTTCGTCGAACACATTGCAGACCAAGATTCCCCTCCATAGATCGACCCAGCCGAATGTGCCTCCTCCAAAAGAAATCACCTTGTGAGCTACACCTGGTGGCCTGCAGGTATACTGTTTGTCCGCGAACGACGCCTTGGTGCTCCAAGCCCCGGTGATGGACGAGAAGAGATGAAGGTCGTAAATCCAAGGGGCCTGTGTCAAGCATAGAGCGGCGATGAGGAAATGACTGTCGTCGTCGCCATGGGGCACGAGGGCGACCTCCCAGGCTCTGAGGATGAGCGGATGGGGGTCTGGGAGCAGGTGGAGTGACGGCCGTCCGGGGCCAGCTTTGTAGACCAAGTACTCGCGCAGCCCCAGCTCATCGTAGGGGCCGAATTTGAAGGTGACCCAGAGGAGGAGGAGGTCCTTGTCGGAGCAGATGACGCGGGGCCTCTCGGCGAAGTGGGCGACCGTGAGGCCCGGGCGGATGCACACGCAGGAGACGCCCGGCGGGTCGGCGACGCAGAATGTGGCCTGGATGCTGTAACCGGTGCTCGAGGAGGCTTGAGCGGTGGTGGCGTTGCTGCGGTCAGCCACGTACGCCAGCGGCGCGATGAGAATCCGGTCGGGGAAGGCGGTGGCTGCGTCGGGGCACGGGAGAGACGGGGGGCGGCAGGAGGCGGACAAGAGGTCGAGTAGTGCTCCACGCGGTGGCTGGTCGGTGGCGGCGGCGCTGCCTGCTGTAGTTCGGCAGAGACGACGGGGCGAGCAACACGGGGTAAGAGCATCTCTAGCAAAACCCTTAAAAACGCACTGAAATTTCAGTTCAGTGAACTTGTTTATGGGCTAAAAAATTGGTGGCGCACAACAATCCCTGTAAACGAAAATCGTAAAACAGCATATTATTTAGACTAGTAGAAGGTACGTGCTATGCACGTGGCGTTCTATGATAAGCCTACGAATATGATTTAAAAATACTGCATCAGTTATACAATTATTATGAACTTAGGAAGATTAATAACACAAGAAAAATTCGTTTATGGATGGATTTTCAAATTTTGGTCGAGTCTTGCTAAAGATCAACGATATTTTTTTATTGTTGAATTGGATGGATTTCAAAATTTATTGTGCAGACCTTAAAATAATACAGCTACAACAAGTAATTTGGTTGTAAAAACTTCATTGCCTATTAGAGGGCAGGCACACTTCAAAAAAAAAGCACTCTCCTAGTAGTTATTATAAAACTAACAAATAGAATGGCTATGCCGTGTAATTCACATCGGCTTGGGGCTCTGTATTTATATAGGCTCAACTGAGCTAGGGTTTACAAGTTAGTTTAGAGTATATAAGCTACTCTTTGCCATTTATTAACAGAAATCGACAATTCTTATTTAGAGAGTACGGAATCCAGTGACTTGACAAGTACACACAAAAATTGAGGCAATTTGCTGAATTGCTGTAAGAGCAAGCGCAGCGTTTATTCTGCTTCTGGATGGCTATTCTAACATGTTGGTTCCAATTTAGCTTAGTGAAAATGCTCTGCAGGATCTCTTCCTCAGCCTCTTCCAATGAAATCGAGTAAAAAAAAAAATCCTCTCCCCTTTTCCCTTCTGAACCTCACAGAATGCTGCCAAATCGAGCCGTGGAATCGGCTAATTGTTGCGTGCATGGCCGGCTGAACACCCATGCAAGAATGGGAACGGGGTTGCAGAAATGGAAGGCCAAGAAACAAGATCTGAATCTTCATGGATCGGAGGACCAAGAAGATCAACGACTGCGGATGCCTCCAATCGGGCTGGAGCACCCGGACGACCGACGGATGCAGCGTCTTGCTCCAACGGCCTCGAGCTTGGGCCGGACGACCGGTTGGCCGGCGGATGCTGCGTTGCTCTGACGGGCGGCACCGAACTCGTGCTCAGCTCTCATCCGATGCTCCGGCCGCAGTTCGACTCAGCGAGCTGCCCATCCACACAACCTGCTGCAGTGCTCCTGCGCATGCGCGTGCAGTGGCCGAGCGCCCCTGTGCCTGGGCCAGAGAGAATAGGGGAGTCGGCCGAGCAGGAGCGGAGGGAGCAGGCAGCGCCGCGAGAAGTCTAGAAAGTCCTAGGAGCGCCGCGAGCAGCCAGCTTTTGCTTTGGCGCCAGTCCGTACAGAGCGAATCCATGAAATTTCAGCCGTTAGATCACTTTGATTGTGTACCGATGGATGGCAGATATCCACCTAGTGGAACAAATCAACGGCTAATATTTGATCTGCATTGTTGTAGGTGGCCAATCCAAATTCAAAACTCGTGCATTATAGTAGTAGAGATATGTTATTATAGACCCACCTGTTAGAATTTTTTTCTTTTTTTCTCCTAAATCTTTTTCCTATCTTCTTCTTCCTCCCGAGCTCACCTGGCCAGCAGTACATCCGGCCCGCCTGTGTCCGCCCCGCGCCCCAACCGCCCCGCCCGGCGCCCGCCGCGCCCGTGCCCCGGCCGCCGCCCGCCGCGCCCTGCCCTGCCCTGCCATGCGCCGCGCCGGCCGCCGTGCTCCGCCCCGCGCCCGCCGCTCCGTCCCACGCACGCGCCCAGCATGGGCGGCGCCAGGGGTATGCCCCTGTATGCCCAGGCATACCATTAAAATTCGGCCCAAATTTCTTTTTTACTAGGCCCAAGCAGCCAAGGCTGGCAGCCCATAGACGCTGGCTCCTCCCAGCGAGCGATCGACCCAGGTCCCTCGTTCTCGTTGCCCAGCCTCCGTATCGGTATCGATACCCAGACCGCACGAGACACAGAGGCACAGAGCGGCAGAGCGAACCCTAGCGACCGGCGGCTGGGCAGGGCGACGGGCAGGGGCAGCGACCGGCGGCGACCGCCTCTCCGGCGACCTGCGGCCTGCGGCCACGCCGGCCAGGCCACGCCCAACCTCGCGCCCTCGCAGTCGCAGGTACGAAACTACGAATCTTCTCCTCTCTTGCCTCTTCCCCATTTCGATTTAGGATTTAGATGTTCATAGTTGTCTACTAAATTCGAAATTATTTGCACCAAATTGGTATTTTAGGCATTTAGAAGAGCCGTAGATTACTAAACTAGCACTAAAATTAGTAGATTGAAAATCAGAGTAGGCCATTTGTTCATATCTCAAATTTTCCATTGTTTTGGTTGTAATGTAGCTACTGCCAGTGTTGAAAGGGTATTCTCCTCCATGAATTATGTGAAGAATAAGCTAAGAAACAAGATGGGTGATGATTACTTAAACAATTGCATGGTTACATTTGTTGAGAGAGAATTATTCAATCAAGTGAAGGATGAGGATGTCATCAATCTCTTCCAAAAGGGTGCCCGCAAAGTTATATTGTAAGAGGTACTTCCTCTTTCCATTGAAATTTGTTGTTGTACTTCGATTTGTATGGATTTAAGAACTTTAGTATTATGTATTGTACTGGAATAATTGTTATAGTTCTACTGAAATTATTGTCCAACTGCGTTTGCTTGTGTTTTTGTTTGCTTTGAGAACATTTTTTTGGCTGGTAGGAATACCCACCAGCAATTTCCTGGAGCCGCCGTTGCTGCCCAGCCGCATGCCGCTCCGCCCGGCCACCGCCCCGCGCCTGCCCGCCCGCACCGAGCTCGCCCCGCCCACCCACAAGCTCGTCAGGCCCGCGGCGAGCTTACCCCGCGCTACCCCACGCCGCCAACGAGGTCGCCACGTCCCGCGCTGCCCCACGCCGTCCCGAGCTCGCCGGAAATTGGTTGGATTTTTGTAACTGTACAAGCGGAAGCAATTGGGCTGATCTAAAATTTCAGCGCGCCACGAGTAGGGGTTCGTCTTCAGTTCGCTCTTTCAGCCCCTACAAATACAGGCCGAGTTGGGTTTTCGGTATCGGTCTGAAAACTTTTTCGGTTTTAGCTCGTTTACGGTGACTGATCTGTGCCATTTTCTGAACTAGATCCGTAAATTGGCAGTTATTTTTCGGTTTTGCCCCAGTTTACGGGCTCTGATAGAGATGTTCTATTCAAGCCACCCCATATCCGCCTATTCAAGCCACCCCAAACGCGATTTGAGGGTCGAAAAACGGCCGCGCAGTCCAGACGCGTCAAACGCGGCCCGCATAACAGCATATTTAGGAATATGCTGTTATGCGGGTCGTGTTTGGCTTGTTTGAACTGCGCGGCTGTTTTTTCGGCCCGCAAACGAAACCGGATACCGGATACGAAGGATTTTGCAAAATAACACAATCTAAATTATTACACAAATTGATATGACAAATACAACAATAATCCGACTTATTACACGAATATTTAGTGTCATACATTACAAATATTATAAATTGGAACAAATGTTTTCGAACAATACGAATCAAATGGTACAACAACAAATGGTACAACGAAAAATGAAGCAAATAACAAATTGGAACACAAATAAATCCTAGTTGTCGTGTCGTTGACAATGGTGGCGAACAAGATCTTCTTGGAGTTGTGCTGCATCTGTGTCATTCTCAATCTGACGGTATGTTTTAAGGAATGCTTGCACTGTATCTGGATTTCTTGGAGGTTTGATCCGGGTGCCAACATTATCAAAGTAAAAGGACAAGTTCAAAACCCTCTCATCCTCAATGATCATATTATGTAGAATGACAGAGGTGGTCATGATGTCTTTCAGTGTGTCCATATCCCAAAATCGGGCAGGTCCTCAGACTATTGCAAATCTAGCTTGCAAAACCCGAAAGCTCGTCTATATCTTTTCGAGATGCCTCTTATGCTTTTGCAAACTCTGATTCAGCTATGTTCCCTTCTCTCGTATGGTTTTCACAAATGTGACTCAATCCGGATATATACCGTCGGCAAGGTAGTACCCCATTGTGTCCTCCCTCCCGTTGACGGTGTAGTTGCAAGCCGGGACATCACCTTTAGCAAGCCGAGCAAGAAGATGAGATTGATGGAAGACATTGATATCGTTCAGTGAACCGGGCAAACCAAGAAAAACCTGTGCCAAATCCAAAGATCCTGCGATGCAACGGCCTCAAGAACGATTGTTGGGTCGCCGCTCCGACCACAATACAAACCTTGCTAAGCTTTTGGAAAAAAAATTCATGTCCAATGCATACAATCTATGCTTCCTAGCATGCCCGGCCACCCCCGTTGTTCGTTCTCCGCCATTAATCTTGTGATGTCTTTGTCATTGGGAGCTCGAAGATATATCGGCCCATACACGTGCATCATAACCTTGCAAAAACGTCGGACGGACTCCAACACCGTATCCTCGCCTATGAGAAGATACTCATCGGCATAGTCCGCCGAAATGCCGTATGCAAAGGTGCGCATGACGGAATACAGAACATTTGATTTATTGTCTTTGTGTAGCTCAGAATACAGAACATTTTATTTATTCGAATCAGCCTCCTTGCATAATAAAATGCAAGGGAAATGTTGTCTAGAAATACCCTTCCCCATACCCCACAATGTGTGGGAGCTTTCAGCAAGGTACGCCCTTTTTAGTGGAATATATGATTAGCTACTTTTAGAATTTTGTTTCATAATTTTTTTAAACCTATAAAAATAATTTTTTGAATTTACTAATATGTCGAGAGCATTGGTGCTCGGGAGCCAAAATGAGTTTCCGAGGTCATCATCATTTTTTTGTTCTCTTGGAACGATCCATCCTCGAAGGAGAAGTTTAGGAAGGTAAGCACACACAAATCTCTACACCTGAAAATGCAATCACACACCTAAAATTGATGGATGCCTAGAACATTTTCCTGATCCCATTGCTTGGTCCAACATTAATTAATTCTTTGGATTGTAGTACCATGGTATGGATTTTGTAGGAATCTAATTCTTAGGATCTATGGATTGCCTTTGGATCAAAGGATGGTGCAACCAAAGTTCCTAGGGATTGGATTCAAATGCCTGAATTTTGTAGGAATTTAAACATCCTTTGAATCTCATTTTTAGGATAGAGTCTATTTCCTGTTTTTTACAGTTTACCCAAAATATCATTCTTGTATTTTTCCTGTATTTTTCAATCCTTTCATCTGTTGTGTATGGCCCAATTTGTGAACCTCTAGTCTTTTTTTCTATCTTTTTAAATCTGGCGATCCAAAGAGAAAGTATGGAGGGTATTTAACTATTTTTTAGGGTTTATCTATGTCTCAGTTGACGTAGAGTTTCTTAAGTTTCAGTCTGACAAAAGTGTAACTGGAACTTGGTCTGGTTGCACTTGGTTACCAAAGAAGTGCAACTGGTCGAAGAACTTTTTATGGGTGAGTAAGATTTAAGAAAATCTCTGTGGACTAAGACGTAGCAAATCCGTAATGAATTTTCTCAAATACAGGGAGAAAGTGTAAATGTATGCACATATTCGTTTGCATGTTCAACAACGTCAACCTTACAGCGTTTACAATACTCGCACATTTAGCATACTCTAAGCTATCAATGAAAAAGCAAAAAAAAAAAAAAAAACACGTAGTATAGTATTTCTTTTATACCAAATTATAAGACGTTCAGGTTAATACAACGGTGTGCTAGAACGGTCTTATAATTCTATATATAGGGAGTTCAACAAATAATCAACCAATTAATATGTACAGTTCGAACAAATTTCTTGTATACAACCATATGGATCGAGTGAGACTAATGCGATCACCCCAACCACTCCCATTCTGTATGGTTAACACCTTGTGGATTCTCCATTCGTGTTGTCAAGGATGGCAATCACACCAATTACAAAGGCTTGGTCATAGCCCGGTTGCACCACCACATGGTAGAAGTCCCTGCCGGCCATCATCCCCTTCATTCCAATCTGATCACACGTTAGGGAAAAAACTCTTAATTTCTATCACTCCTAAAATTAAGTTACATTAAAATGACCATTATCTAAATTCAACTCAAATCCTTTGAATGATTAAGTAGCTGCAGGATTTTACCTGTGCCACCACGTGTCCTGCTCGGCTTTTGACGGCGCAAGCTCTCTCGGGGAAGGATCCGGTCACCTCGTAGTCCCACTGCCGCTTCCTTCCCTTGGGTTCCACGGTGACCCGGACATCGCCCGGCATGCAGCTGAGAAGCACCTTAGGGTCTTGTAAAGTGAACACCGGCTTGCTCGGCTCACCATAGTCCATCAGGTACCCTCTCCACCTGTTGTTCACGCTCAAAGCTTGAACAACTCCTCCCTGATGAGAAGATCAAATTAGTTGAAAATATTCAGAAATGATGGAAAACATGGAGTAGATAACACGAGCTCGATCTATGCATGAACTGATCACCTTCTTGTAAATGAAGAGGATCGCCGTGCCATCGCCGTCCCTGACGACGAGCTGCCCACTGGCGCCGATGATCCCGCAGCCGTCCACGCTGAAGACGACCCTCTGCTCCCGGTCGGTGACGACGAAGCCGCCGCCAGTCACGGTGGGTGGACGCCGCCGGACCAGAAGCACGGCCTGCAGAGAGCTGCAGAAGAACTTGCTGACAACTGGGTTGAGGGTCGTGTACGCACCCATGATATCCTGCGTATCGAAGTTCAGACAATGCATCGAATAAATAGAGTGATTTGAGTGTGGATGTGTCCCATGACTCACCTTGCGTCTACCCACCTGCTGCCTAATAACCGGCTAACTCTAATCGGCGATGTACGTGTGATTATCGTGAACCATGCGATTCGGCCAAGGTTAAGCGGTCGAAGCAATGTTGTGGCAAAGCCTAGCAAGCTCGTATATATACGCAGGACCACAGCTAGGAGAATGATGGCCCGGAAGAATCTTTGAATTCGCTTCCTTCCGGCCACCAAACTGCAGCTTTATGCAACCTCTTAGAGGAGTTTACGTTCAGCTAAACATAAGGATTATGCCTAATTGCAAGCCTAATCATGCATGCGCCCGTACGTGTGTGTTGCCTCTATGGATACCGTATACGGCAACGCTTCGTGCCTCGTTCATGCTGGGCAGGTTAAGGAGAGATGAGTCATTGATGGAGCTTATCCTCCTCACGAGTTTTATTTCCATCTTCAAGCAGGTGCGTTAATCATGGACACTAAGCAAATTCTCAACTTACTTTCAGGCTTTTTAGCAGGGTCTCCCGCAAATCACAGTTGCAGGCGTCGGGATTAGAGCGAAGAGCTTCATATCGCAGGCAGCCAGGAGCCCAGGACAGTAGACAAATGTAGGCCGATCAATATGTAGCTCTTTATTTTAAAACTTTGGAAATCATATTTTTAAGTTTTAAAAAATTCTGAACTTTTTTTTTTGGATGTAGCCAATGATGGTATCTACAAATATGTAAAATCTCAGTGTGAAATTCTTAGTAGTTTAGGCTACACAAAAATGACAAATGTGTGGATCTGAGAATAGTGAATAGTGCATATTTCAAAACTATAAAACTTGTCAGATTTTGTCATTTTTGTGTAGTCTACAATGCAAAGAAATTCACATTAAGATTTTGTACGTTTGTAGATTTCATCATTGTCTACATCCAGAATTATTTTTTAGAATTTTTTAAAACATAAAACTATGATTTCTGATTATTTAAAAATAAAGAGCTACATGTAGCTCGGCTTCCGTTTGCAGTTTTCTAGGTAGCCATGTACTATTTCTTGCTTTTTTTAGGGTTTTTGTTTCTCGCTTATAGCGTGTTGTAGCATACGCTCACCCATTGCCTCGCCCAGCCAGCCCATTACGGGCTATCCTTCTTTTCTTCGTTTTTCCTTTTTATTTTCTTCTTTTTTTTCTTTTTTTTATGTTTCTTTTTCGTATTCTTTTTTCTTACCGTTTCACCTATTAGTTCCCTGTTTTATTTATTATCTAAGTTTCTAACTTCTTTTGTAATTTTATTTTTATTTGTTAATTTCTTTGTTTCTTCTTTGTGTATTTGTTTTTCGAGTAATGCACGAATAATTTTTGGTTAATCGTGAACATACTTTCGAGCCCACAAATATTTTTCTAAATCCACAAACAATTATTTTAACCTGCAAACTTAATTTTTTTAATCTCTTGAATATATCGGAGAACATTTCTTTTAAATTTGTGAATATCTTATTTTTACCATGAACATTTTTTCCAACATCGTGAACATTTTTTCGCATAGTAAGCATCTATTAGAAAAATGAACATTTCTTTCGAGGTGGGTTAACCATTTTTCAGATCCATGAACATTTAATTGTCAAGCATGAACAATTTTATGAACATTTAATTTTCAAACATGAACAGTTTTATCGTACTCCGTGAACATCTCTGAAACCAATGAACATTTTTCCATTAATTCCCATGTTTTTAATACATAAATGGTTTTTAGATAGCATGTAACAAAAAAATGTTTGAACTATTTATAAATTTATTACTTGAATATAGTTTTGAAATTGAAATGTTCCTGATGCAATAATTTTTAAAACAATATTTTCTACATATAATTTTTTTCTTCACTCATAGTTCTAATTTCAAAAGTAACAACTACATGTGTTAAAAGAACAAGAAAGTTAACACTCGGAGAGAATAGGGAGAACAAGGCCCGAAGAAACAGAATCGAGCTATGTCCACAACAGCTAGCTAACTAAGGGACTAGTACTCCTTCCCTCCCTAAAGAAGATGATCAACTTATCTAGATACGAAGATAACATACCTTCGTATGTAGATAAAGTTGATCAGCTTCTTTTTAGGACATAGAAAGTACATTATTTTGTAGTGGACTGCTTTCTAGGCGGGATCGGCCTGAAGCAGTTAGAATGGCCGAGCGAGTATAGAACTCACTAGAAGGGGTACCCTATATCTTATACAGTGAGAAAACCCTATTTGCCGGGTTTTTTTTTGAACAAGGGTGCCCCGAAGGGCGTGGAAGCTTCTCATTAAATCGAAACGGAGGAGGTACAGAAGATTACAAAGGACCCCATAAGATCTAAAAGCACATATAGGTCTCTAGCATTTGCAGAAAAGACCTCACTGAGAGATGAAGAAATGCAATCAGGCCCTTCTCTTTCCCCGCCGTCGAGCCAGAGGTCTGCTACGCCGCCGTCATGCGAAGAGGCGGGAACGAAACCACTTGCCTCTACGCAGCCGTAGTATGCGACTGCAAACCTCAATAAGGACCTCACAATGGAGGTTGATTCGCCGGAATCCGTCGCCGGCAATTGGATAGGCCATGGAGTGGCCTTGGATCTGCTCAAGAAAATTGCTTCCCACCTCTGATAAGGACCGCAGAAGTCAACATCACCAACGCTGTCTTCATCTTCCTCCTCGCCGCCACGGCCGGCCAGGTTGATGTTGAGGACGTCGAGGATGCTGCTTTGCATCCAACCGTGCTTATTGCCGAGGGCCTTGGCAAGAGGAGCAGAAATCCACCCCCACCTTAGGGGCTTGATCTCCTCGCTTCTCGGCTGCTCTCCGATGTTGCACGAAAACACAAGATGAGCGAGGCCCCTGCTCCTCTCTGGTTGCCACCTGACCCAAATCCTCCCTCCCCACTCCTCACCACCACGGCCGGCCAGCGAGAGAGAGATGGAAAGGCCAAAGGCAAAATCCAGAAAAAAGAAGCAGAACATGAGCTCATTGATGTAGATTCGTGGGGAGGAAACTAGCGCCGCCGTCTCCGACCACCGGAGCACCTCGCCGCGCCGCCACCACCTCCAAACGCACCAGATCTTGCTCAGAAAAGATGGTGCTCTACTCCAAAACGTCGGCATCTCGCCGCAAAACCTACATCTACACCTACCAGCTACTCCGGCGCGTCCCTCTCCCCGTCTCCGGCCGGCTGAGCCGCCGGAGAAGGGTTGGGTTCGGCCCGGTCTGGCGAGATCTGAGAGCAGAGGACGGGGGCGAAGAGAGAGGGGGTGGAGGGGAAAGAGCGTCTGTTCTTGGAAGTGCTATTGTCTATCTATTTGCCGTTCATCGGTGTATACTAACATAAGCTTTACACATTGCACTAGTGTAAAATGGGGCTATAGGCCCGGTCCATTTGGGCCTTCAGTCCCGGTTTCCAAACCGGGACCAATTAGGCGGGACTAAAGGGTCCCCACTTTAGTCCCGGTTAAAAGTTGCACCGGGCCTAAAGGCGGCGCCACGTGGTGCGGCCAGGAAGCTCGCGGTGGATGGCCTTTGGTCCCGGTTCGTGGTACGAACCGGGCCTGGAGTTCTCTGCCACGGCAGAGAATTGCTATTTCTCTGCCGCGGCACGGGTTTAGGCTGCAGCAGCGTTTCTCTCTGCCGCGGCAGAGTATCAGCAATGCATATATATCATTCAAGAAACCACAAAATATCGTCGTGAATATATATAGACATCGTCAACATTACACGTAATGCATGCATATTTACAATATAAAACTAGTCGGATCTCTTTACTAAATCTATTCGCCTCTATGAAGTTGCTCCATATCTATGACCTTCGCATAGTGCTCTCCACCTAGGGTAATGACCTCGGTAAGAAAGAATCCCGCGATTTCCTCTTGAATTGCTCGTATTTGATCCTCCGTTATGAGAGTGTCCCGTGTGCGTTTTATCTATATTTAAAAAAGGAGATCAATATATGAATGGAACTCAATACAATAGATGGTACTAATTAAGATAATTGTGAGAATTTGTTATCGTACACGAGTGTGGTGTATACGGGCATCCCCACCCTTGGGACAGGCCATGTCACGAATGAAGGTGCAGACGTAGTATCCACATAAGTTATTCCCGAGTTCCTGCCTCATACACTTTACGAAAAAATAGTTCGATCAAACTAATAATCAAGCATCGTATTGAAAGTAAATATCATATATAGAGTTTCACGGACATAGCTATATATATAGTACTACTTACAGGGTAATCTTGAAATGTAAGCTCCGGTTTCCATTTACCCGGAACAGTAGTGATGAACCGTTTCCAAGCTCTGCCCGGTAAAAAATAATGAGTAAATGAGTTATTGATTAGTTGATGATATCGTCGAATTAGAACAGATGAAGATGCCAATACGAAATTGATTGAAATTACCTGTGGAGGATGGCAGCCATGTCTGCCCATTCCGCATATTCTTTACGTTTCGAGTCCATGACATTTACGACTCCTTTGTGAAGATCAATGATTAGGAGAATAAAGTGGAATCTGCACAAGCATAGCTCAACGATTACGCGAATAAAGTGGAAGGTGCACAAGCATAATGTATGTTATATATAACACTCACTTGAAGTTGTAGGGAAAGAATATATCCTCTTTCTTTGCTTGCTTCACTAAAAACATTACCATGTTGTCCTCTGTGTCCTTGGCGAAGTCTCGAACCGTAACTTCATGAACCGTGTCCGGGTCTATGAACCCCAGCCGGTAGGAGCTTGCCTCTTTTGCATTCGAGCTTCTTCATTCCGCATAATTAAATGTATAGCGTACACAAAGAATATAGTGAGGATAATTGTTAGTGCAAATGAATGAGCGCTGAGCTACGGACTTAATTACATAAATAAATCACTTACGATGCAGTAGTAACCGATGACAGCTTTGTCGAGGGCGTCTTGATTGAATAACTCGAAACAGCTTCTTCTAACTCAAGGTTTATCTCCTCGACCCCCGGAAGTAATGCTCATCTCTAAGATACACCGTGAGGTAGCGATCACCTCTTCGACAGGCTTTCAGTACCAGTCATGCAACCTTCGCATCCGATTCCCTAGACGCGCGAGCTCGCCGGGTTTGACGAGATCAGATCCGTATCTATACTTGTTTACCACTTGAGCCGTTGGGTAGTAATCTTCGTACTCAACCGATGCTCCCCGAGCTCTAGCCTCCCGTTCGATCATCGATGCCGTCTCTCGTATCATCATAGGGCTGCACGACGAAGTGGGGTATGGCCCGAATGTCATGCTGTCCAAGCCGGGCGACTTTTTTGCTTCTTTGCTCGCTCTAGAGGACTGTCCAAGAGAGCGGTCATAATCAGCTCTCAGCTCAGGTCTCTTCATTCTCGTCTCGGCAAAGTGCTTCACCGTATGCCGTAGAATAAACATCTTCTTCGGCGCAAGAAACGCCTTTTGCTCTTCGGCCCGCTCATGTGGTAACAACTCGGAGTCCGTGCCCTCATCGGAGTTGATGATCTCTTCGGAGCTGTAGGAGGTGCCGCGGTTAGCTTCCTCTTTTGCTTAGGTGGAGGCGGCGGAGTCTCCCGACGAGGAGGAGGAGGCGGCGGAGTATTTTCACGCGGAGGAGACTCGCTCATGCACGGGGAATCATCATCGCGCAGAGGAGAATCATCACGCGGAGGAGACTCGCGCAGGTGGCGGAGGAGGCGGACGAGGTGGCCTCGCTTGGTGGCTTCTCACCCGGAAACACAATGTTCTCCTTCCGCCATTGCACGGTGGTTCTACGGGCTTCTCCCAGTTCTTTGATTTCCCCATCTTCACCTGCAGGGTGCTCAAGCACCAACCCCTCATAATATCTCAACACTTCATCCACCATCACAACAGCAAAGTCGTCTTGGACCCGACGGCAATGGTAAGACCTTGTAGGTAAGAGGATGCCGACCGCCGCCTTGAAGGATAGGTTGAAAACTTTAACTTGTAGCTCACAAGGACGGCTCTCAGTGAGATCATCCACGGGGGGGGGGGGGTAACGAGCAGGCTCGACCACCTGGTCATCATCATCATTATCCACCCGCCGACCGGAAGCCACGCTGCTTTTCCGGTGTTGTTGAGATTGCAACGGGACGAGGGCATTCGAGCAATGCAGGATCTACAGCCTGCCCCCGAGCCATCCGGGATGTAAGTACTTGGGTTACCATGGTTAATTGGGCTTTCATGGTGCTCATACCCTCCTCTAAGGACGCTATGCGGTCTGTTTCCCTTGCCTTTCTCCTCTCATGGCTTTTATCAGGAAATCTCTTCTTTTCCGCAGGAAAGCCATACTTCCACGAAACAGAGCCTTCTGTGCCTCGTGTTCGTCCGTCGTGTTCTTTGTTCCCAAGGGCGCGTGTCAGCTCATCGTTCTCTCTTTCGGGCTGGAACCTCCCCTCCTCCACGTCCTTATGTGCTTTTTCCAGGGCTTCAATGGGAAACTTCAGATGAGCTTTCTTATAGATGCACTTCCCCGTTTCCGGATGCAACGTTCCCCCAATCCCGTAGAACCACTCCTTACACCGTTCGATCCAACCGTGTGTCCCTAATCTGATCCCTTTCCCGGTCGGGCTCCGCCTCAGCCTGCTCGCCACTTAGGACGGTTAGCCCTGTATCCACCTGGACCCAGAATTTGGTGATATAGCTTCAACGCATCATTTGCCTTATTTGTTGCCGACCTTTTCTTAAATTCTTCTGACTCCGTGCTGTACTTCACGAATTCGTCCCAGTGATTTTTTTACCTTCTCACTGTCCGGAGTCTTCTTTTTCTTGATAAGGACGCGCAATCTTTTCTTGTGGCTCTTGAATAGTTCGGCCATCTTCTTCTTGGAAAAGTCGCGGAGGGCCTGCTCCATCTTGGCCTTTTCAGCGGCACCCCCCTCTTCGGGTACTAGGTTGAAATGTGACATGAGCTTGGTCAGAATGCTGTCTTTGGCTACATCATCGATATAAAGACCTTGTGCTTCTTCCTCTGCAGACAGCACTAGTCCCTTCGGCTTGTTCCATTCTCGAACGGTGATCGGGACGTGGTCCCTAACAAGCACTCCGCATTGAGCTATAAATGACTTTGCACTTTTCTCTGGAGCAATCGGTTTACCATCCTTAGCGATATGGGTGATGTCGTTCCTAACACCGTCGTCCAAATTTTTGGCCGGGCCTCGCTTCTTCGACTTTACAGAAGAAGTGCTCGATCCGGAGGGCTAAAAAAGAAATAATTCATAGTCAGTACAATTTAATTAGTTAATGCATCTAGTCGATCAACAGCGGCTTAATTAATTTATATACTGGATGATAACTACGGTTCCGGAGCCATTATGATGATCTTCTTCCTCACCGGCGCCATTAGGATCTTCTTCCTCAATATTATCCGCTCCCTCACCGGAGTCATTCAAAAAAGTTGCGGTGACATCGTCACCGCCATCATCTGGAATAACGTCGTCGTCGCGATCATGCAGAGTACCGTGGGCTATGAGGTCAGCCATGAAATTTTCTTGAGTTTCATCTCTCTCCATGCTTTCTACAACGACCTGGAAGCTATATATAGGAACCATCATATGATCAAATTAAGGATAATGCAGAAAACTGAAAATGGAGTTACATATGTAGTTCTTAACTAAGGATCGATAATATAGTGCTGAAAGCGTATAGTGCGATTACATGCATACATAGATCGGGTTCATGTTTATTTAACCCCAATACATCAATCAATACTACAACCTCTCAACCGCGCCGACCGGGTCCTATAACGCGCCGACCGGGACCTGAGCCGCGCCGGGTGAACCCCCAAAGCCACGGAACAGTCACAGGAGCATAGCTAACATGAGATCCCTGCATAACGCTCCATCCGGTCCTATACATGTTGTCTAACGCATACATGTAACGGCGAACGTGCTCGTCCTCTGCCGCAATGCGCTGAGCTACCTCCTCCGGCGGGGCCGACTCCCTCTGAAACGACCGTGGCCCATAAGATCTCCACCAAAGAATATCCGGATCGACGACGGGACCCGGATTCCGCACCAAGGTGCGCGACCCGGAAGCTAAGACCTCCCAGTGCCACCCCGGCGGAGCCCAGTCTCGGACCCCCCCCAGCTGGTGCATCTCCTCTAGAAGAGTCAGACCACGGCGCGGCGGCTGTCGCGGCATCGTAGCTACAAAAACAAATCATATATATATACCAACGTTAACATAAATTAAAAAATAACTTCACTACTTATATACTTTATTTTGGGGGCGCCGATACTACCGTTTGGGGGGCGCCGGCACTACATATATACTCTATTTTGGGGGCGCCGGCAGGGGCGTCGGCACTAGTCGCGGCGGCACCGCCACGGACTCGGCACAGCCACGGGCGCCGGTAGGGGCACCGCCACGGACTCGGCACCGGCAGGGGCGCCGGCAGGGGCACCGCCACGGACTCGGTGCCCGCACTACCGGAGATGGTGGCGGTCGGATATATAAATTTCACTATTTTCTATATAACATTTTTTTCGAATTAACTATACTAACAATATACTAACAACTATATACTAACAATATATGTCAAATTTCACTATTAACTATACTAACTATATACTAACATTTTTTTCGAATTAACTATACTTACAATATACTAACAATATACTAACAACTATAAATTTCACTATTTTCTAATATGTCAAATTTGATAAGAAATAAAAAATAAAAAATAAAGGGTGGCCGCCGGCCGGCCGGGGCCGTCGGTCGGCCGGCCGGAGGAGGGAGAGGGAGGGCGCGCGCGCCATACCTGCGGGGAGGCGCGGTGGCGGGCGGCGGCGGAGGGCACCGACAGCGGCGCGCGATGGAGGCGACGCGGCACCGGGCGGCGGGCGTCCGGCGGACCACGCGGCGCGCGTGGCCGTGCGGGGGAGGATGCGGACGGGGGCGCGCGTGGCGTGACGGCAGGAGGGGCGGTGACGTCGGCGGCGGCGGAGGACGGCGTCGGCGGCGGCGAACGGCGGCGGCGTACGGCGACGGCTATGGCGCGGGCGCGGGAGTTGGGCAGCCTGGCGGCGTGGTTTCCGTCGTCTCCGCGGGATTGATCTCCGCGGAGACGAGGCGGCAACAGTTATAGGGGAGACCCCCTTTGGTCCCGGTTCGTATTACAAACCGGGACCAAAGGCCCCCCTTTGGTCCCGGTTTGTAATACAAACCGGGACTAAAGGCCTATTTTTTCTGCGATTTGTATTACAAACCGGGACCAAAGGCCAATTTTTTTAAAAAATTTCATTCCCGTCTTATTTCAAATCAAAAAAAAACCACGTACTGGCCACCGCCGTGCCACACGTGTCCACCGCCGCCGCCATGTACTGGCCACCGCCGCCACCGCCGTGTACTGGCCACCACCTTCACCGCCATGTACTGGCCACCGCCGCCACCGCCACCGCCGTGTACTGGCCACCGCCGCCACCGCCACCGCCATGTACAGGCCACCGTCGCCACCGCCGTGTACTGGCCACCGCCGTGTACTGGCCACCGCCACCGCCGTGTACTGGCCACCGCCACCGCCATGTACTGGCCACCGCCGCCACCGCCACCGTCGTGTACTGGCCACCGCCGCCACCGCCACCGCCATGTACATGCCACCGTCGCCACCGCCGTGTACTGGCTACCGCCACCGCCGTGTACTGGCCACCGCCACCGCCGTGTACTGGCCACCGCCGCCACCGCCATGTACATGCCACAGTCGCCACCGCCGTGTACTGGCCACCGCCACCGCCGTGTACTGGACACCACCGTCACCGCAGTGTACTGGCCACCACCGTAACCGCCTTGTACTGGACACCGCCGCCGTGCCACACGTGTCCCTTCCCCGTGCCACGCGTCCCTTCCCCGTGCCACGTGTCGCCGCCGCTTCCCCGTGCCACGCCCTGCCGCTTCCCCGCGCCACCTGTCGCCGCAGCTTCCACGTGCCTCGTCCCGCCGCCGCCGGCGTGCGACGTGTAGATGCCGCTTCCACGTGCCACGCCCCGCCGCTTCCCCGCGCCACCTGTCGCCAAACTTGCCGCGTCGCTGTGCTATAAAGCGCGGCGTGCGCGCGGAACCACACGTCGACGTCGCCTCCGTTCATTCGTCGCCGGGATGCCGCCACGCCGTCGCGGCTCGTCCGGCTTCCGTGGCGTTCGAGCGCATCCGAACGGTAGGTTCTACGCCGAGATGCGCGCCGGTGGCTTCCGGCTCACCCTCGGCACGTACAACACCCCGGAGCTGGCGACGCGCGCTTACGACGCGGCCGCATGGCGATTTCGGCGGCCACGGCGTGATGTCTACGGGAGCTTCTAATCTTGTAGACAGTGTTGGGCCTCCAAGAGCAGAGGTTTGTAGAACAGCAGCAAGTTTCCCTTAAGTGGATCACCCAAGGTTTATCGAACTCAGGGAGGAAGAGGTCAAAGATATCCCTCTCATGCAACCCTGCAACCACAAAGCAAGAAGTCTTTTGTGTCCCCAACACACCTAATAGGTGCACTAGTTCGGCGAAGAGATAGTGAAATACAGGTGGTATGAATATATATGAGCAGAGTAACGGCGCCGTGAAAAGTGCTTGCTGGCGTGTAGTTGATGGTGGTAATATTGCGGACGAGTAGAGATGCAAGAAAAACAGTAAACAAGCAGCGGTAGCAGTATTTAGGAACAAGGCATAGGGATCATACTTTCACTAGTGGACACTCTCAACTTTGATCACATAACAGAATAAATAAATAGATGCTAGACTCTACACTCTCTTGTTGGATGATGAACACCACTAACTGTGTAGGATTACACGAACCCTCAATGCCGGAGTTAACAAGCTCCACAATATTCAATGTTCATATTTAAATAACCTTAGAGTGCATGACAGATCAACATAACCAAACCAGGTACTAACATAGCATGCACACTGTCACCTTCACACTACGTAAGGAGGCTGATACGTCCAAAACGTATCTACTTTTCCGAACACTTTTGCTATTGTTTTGCCTCTAATTTGTGTACTTTGGATGCAACTAACACGGACTAACGCTGTTTTCAGCAGAACTGTTCTGGTGTCTCGTTTTTGTGCAGAAATCCAACTTTCAGGAAAAACCTCGGGATTTTGACAGAAGGCCCTATTTTCCCAGAAAACTCACGGAGCCAGAAGGGCAAGTCAGGTGGAGGCCCGAGGGCCCCACACCCTAGGGCGGCGCGGCCCAGAGGGGGCGCGCGGCCCTAGCGTGTGGCCCCTCGGCAGGCCTCCGACGCCCTCCTTCGGACTACTTATCGCCCTCGACCTAAAAACGCACGGAGAGAAGTTGAAGTCGCGTAAACCCTCCAGAACGCCGCCACATCGCGAAACTCCGTCTCGGGAGCCAGAAGTCTCCGTTCTGGCACTCCGCCGGGACGGGGAATTGGAGGACATCATCGCCGCCATCACCACCGACGCCTCTACATCAACCAACCATGTTTCCCCCATCCATGTGTGAGTAATTCCCCCGCTGTAGGCTGAAGGGGATGGTAGGGATTGGATGAGATTGGTCATGTAATAGTGTAAGATTGTTAGGGCATAGTGCCTAGTGTCCGTAATTGGTACTTTGATGATACTCGTTGCAACTTGTTATGCTTAATGCTTGTCACTAGGGCCCGAGTGCCATGATCTCAGATCTGAACATGTTATTATTTCATCATGATATTCATTGTTTATGGTCTTACCTCGCAAGTTGTATACACATGTCGCTGTCCGGAACCAATGGCCCCGAAGTGACGAAATCGGGACAACCGGAGGGGATGGTAGTGATGTGAGGATCACATGTGTTCACGGAGTGTTAATGCTTTGCTCTGGTACTCTATTAAAAGGAGTACCTTAATATCCAAGAGATTCCCTTGAGGCCCTGCTGCCACCGTGCTGGTAGGACAAAAGATGTTGTGCAAGTTTCTCATTGCGAGCACGTACGACTATAATTGGAACACATGCCTATTGATTGCTTTGTACTTAGACACCGTTTTATTATTATCT
Source organism: Lolium rigidum (assembly GCF_022539505.1). Taxonomy (NCBI): domain Eukaryota; kingdom Viridiplantae; phylum Streptophyta; class Magnoliopsida; order Poales; family Poaceae; genus Lolium; species Lolium rigidum. The sequence continues at coordinate 66,853,572 of NC_061510.1, read as the reverse complement.
CGCAAATGCCCTACTTGATTGTTACATGAGTTTCTCTCATCCATGCAACGCCCGTTATCCGTCCCCGTGCCTACAGTATTTTAATCCTCGTTGTTTACTATAATCACTACCGCTGTTTCGTTACTCCGCTGCCGTTATTTCACTATCGCTATCGCTATAAAACCGTTACTATCGATAAACTCTTGCGAGCAAGTTCTGTTTCCGTGTGCAGCTGAATTGACAACTCCGCTGTTAAGGCTTTCAAGTATTCTTTGTCTCCCCTTGTGTCGAATCAATAAATTGGGTTTTACTACCCGCGAAGACCGCTGCGATCCCCTATACTTGTGGGTCATCAAGATCTGTTTTCTGGCGCCGTTGCCGGGGAGCATAGCTTTATTTGGAAGTTCACTTGGATTGATATTGTTCGCTGCAAATTCTCCATCATGGGTAAAACTCGCGATCCTAGAGTCGCCATATTACCATCCACTACAAGAAAAGGTACAATTCTGAGTACCTCTGTCGCTCTTGATTCACCATCTCGTGATTGATAAACTTGTTTCACCGCCACATGCTTCACATGTCGGTACTTCGCCGAATCTGAAAACTCTCATAATATTGATAATATTTCTGCTGTGCTTGATGATAGTGGTTCATTGGGACCTTTTCTAGATGCTACGCTAGGTCTAGACAAATTGAAAATGCTGAAACTCCTGATGCTACTACACCTGTTAATTCACCTGAACTTGATTATTCTAGTGATGATCCCGATGAAGATTATGTGGAGCTTAATGATGATCTTATTAATAGATGCAATGCTACTGCTGATGCAAGTAAAATTAAAAAGTTTCTCACACAATATACTGTTAGACATAAGTTATCTCCTGATCCTAAATTTGCCACATCTCCTATATGCATTAAGGATAAAGATTATGATTTTTCTCTCGATCTATCTCATATAGCTATTGTAGAGAAAGCACCCTTTTGTGGTACTGAAAAAGAAAGTGCTGTAGAACACATGATTGAACTTTCTTCTATGAGTAGTTGTTTTCTGATGATATCAAGATGCGTACTTACTTTGTCGTTAAATTTTTTCCTTTCTCATTAAAGGATGATGCTAAAACTTGGTATAATAATTTGCCTCCTGGTTCTATTAAAAATCCAACTGATTTGCGTGATGTTTTCTTTCGAAAATACTTTCCTGCTAGTGCTCAACATGTTGCTTTACAGAAAATTTATAGATTTGACCAGGGAGATGAAGAGAAATTGCCTGAGGCTTGGGCAAGATTTTGTTCTCTTATCAGAGCTTGACCTGGACATGATTTAGAGAAGAATGATTTACTTGATATATTTTATAGTGGACTAACCATTGAGTCTAGGGCATACCTGCATAGTTGTGCTGGTTGTGTTTTCAGGAAAAGAACTCCAGACGAAGCTGAAGAATTATTGGCTAAAATAGGCCGGAATCATGATGATTGGACTACGCTCGAACCAATTCCAACGCCAATATTGAAGAAGAGGGGTTTAATTAAATTGAATGATGAAGATATGAGGGAAGCCAAGAAGTCTCTCAAGGAGAAAGGTATTAAATCTGAAGATGTGAAGAATCTACCTCCCATAGAAGATATATGTGAGATAATTCCCCCTTCATCCATGATTGAGGTAAACTCCCTTCGGCGCTTTACTAGGGAAGATATTCCGTATTCAAAACCTTCTGCGCAATGCTTAGATGAGTTTGATAATTATATTGTTAAGCAAGAAAATTTTAATATGAGAGTAGAGAATCATCTAATGGAAAATTCTCAAGCTATTAGCAATTTGCATGATATTGTGGAGAGAACCTCCAATGATGTTAAGATGCTTGTTAAACATTTTCAAATGGTTCAAACTCAAATTGATCAACTCACTAAAGTGCAAAATGACTTATTACAAAATAATTCTAAAGAGAAACATGCTTATGAAGTAACAACTAGAGGTGGTGTCTCTACCCAGGATCCTCTATATCCTGAAGGGCATCCCAAAAGAATTGAACAAGATTCTCAACGCATTGAACCTAGAGCTCCTTCTAAGAAAAGGAAGAAGAAACATAAAAATGTTGTAGAATCCTCTGAACCTGTTAATGATCCTAATAGTATTTCTATTTCTGATGCTGAAACTGAAAGTGGTAATGAACATGATAATAATAATGATAATGATAAGAATGATGCTTCTGATAAAGAAGAGGTTGAAGATGAACATGAAAAGCAAGATAAAAATAAAAAGTATACTAAAGAAGATTTTATTGCTAAGAAACATGGTAATGAAAGGGAACCTTGGGTGCAAAAGCAAATGCCTTTTCCTGCTAAGAAACTAAAATCAAAGGAAGAAGAACACTATAATAAATTTTGTGATTGGATGAAACCTTTATTCTTGCAAATCCCTTTGACTCGATGCTATTAAATTGCCTCCTTATTCAAAGTATATGAAAGATATTGTTACTAACAAAAGGAAAATCCCCAATGAGGAAATTTCCACTATGCTTGCTAATTACTCTTTCAATGGCAAAGTTCCAAAACAAGCTTGGGCGACCTGAGTATACCTACTATTCCTTGTTCTATTAAGAATAATTATGTTAAAACTGCTCTATGTGACTTGGGAGCCGGTGTTAGTGTTATGCCTTTTTCTCTTTATAAGAGACTTTACTTAGATAAGTTGATACCTACCGATATATCTTTGCAAATGGCCGATAAATCTACTCGCTATTCCCGTTGGTATATGTGAGGATGTTCCTGCTCAAGTTACTAATAATTGCTTGATATTAACCGATTTTGTTGTGTTGGAAATGCCCGAAGATGATAATATGTCTATTATTCTTGGGAGACCTTTTCTTAACACCGCAGGGGCTGTTATTGATTGCAATAAAGGAAAGGTTACTTTCAATGTTGATGATAAGGAGCACACCATCTATTTCCCCAAGAGAATTGAAAAAGCATGTGGAGTTAATACTATTTCTAATGTGAGAACTATCAAAGTGGGAACTATTGATTGTCCAATATATGAGCCTAAGGAAGAATACCAAACTCTTGTGATTGGATCCATATCAATACAATACAAGGTAACATGATTGATTTGAGGTTTATTTCTTCTTATGCTATGTAAAATTTATTTGGTGGCAAGACTTGATCAACCTTGTTAACAAATACTTTTTATATGCATAGAGGAGGTAAACAACATCTTTTCTTCCTCCACTTGCTCTAGTTGCCGTAGCACTTTTATTTTGCAAAGTTCCTTAGTTAATTAGAGATTTCAAAAATTTCCCGGCCGGTAATAATAAACTTAACACCCGTAAATGTGCATTTTTCAAAGTTTTCAAAAATTCGCAAAAATTATACCATTGGTCCTATTTTTCGACGAGGCACTGGGAGCACTCGGGATGATCGATGGGGCACCCCGGGTGGCACTCCCACAAGGCTGGCGCGGCCAAAGCAAGGGGGCGCGCCACCCTGGTGTGTGGGCCCCCCTTTACCCCACTTTAGCATCTCTTCCTCCCACACTCTTCTCTCTCCCGAAAAAATCAACACCCGCTTCCTCTCACTCGTGTTTTTGCTCAAGAGCTCCAGATTTCTCGATCTCTTTGCTCAGCCCAGATTTCTGTCTGAGATTTGGCACATTTGCTCTTCGGTATGTGACTCCTTCGATTATCCAAGTAGAATTTTGTTTGGTGGAGTATATCTTGCATATTTTGCTGCTGTAGGTAACATGTTTAGTGAGCTTGCATGCTTGTTCTAAGTGGTAGAAACTAGTTTTGATGCATGATTAGTACTCTGGCAAGTTCCTATGGTAGTTTCCCTCAATTATATGTCACCAAATCGAGTTTTATATTGTTTGTTGAAAAATTTCAGAAAATGGAAGGGAGTAGGCACCAACTTAACCAACAAGAATTGGAGGTGTGATGTCTACGTTCCCCCTCCTTTCCTGTAGACAGTGTTGGGCCTCCAAGAGCAGAGGTTTGTAGAACAGCAGCAAGTTTCCCTTAAGTGGATACCCAAGGTTTATCGAACTCAGGGAGGAAGAGGTCAAAGATATCCCTCTCATGCAACCCCGCAACCACAAAGCAAGAAGTCTCTTGTGTCCCCAACACACCAAATAGGTGCACTAGTTCGGCGAAGAGATAGTGAAATACAGGTGGTATAAATAAGTATGAGCAGTAGCAACGGTGGCGTAAAAGTGCTTGGCGTGTAGTTGATGGTGGTGGTATTGCAGCAGTAGTAACGCAAGAAAACAAGAAACAAGCAAGTAGTAACTCAGCAGTAGTAACGCAAAGAGTAGTAAACAAGCAAGTAGTGACTCAGCAGTATTTAGGAACAAGGCCTAGGGAATAGACTTTCACTAGTGGATACTCTCAACATCGATCACATAACGTAACGTATAAATGCATACTCTACACTTTTGTTGGATGATGAACATATTGCGTAGGATTACACGAACCCTCAATGCCGGAGTTAACAAGCTCCACAATAATGCTCATGTTTAAGTAACCTTTAGTGTAAGATAGATCAACGCTACTAAACCAAGTACTAGCATAGCATGCACACTCGTCACCTTCATGCATATGTAGGAGGAATAGATCACATCAATATATCATAGCAATAGTTAACTCCATAATCTACAAGAGATCATGATCATAGCATAAACCAAGTACTAACACTGGCACGCACCGTCACCTTTGCACACATGCAGGAGGAATAAACTACTTTAATAACAAATCACTAGAGTAGCACATAGATAGTAGTGATACAAACATCAGATGAATCTCAATCATGTAGGGCAGCTCATGAGATCATTGTATTGAAGTACATGGAGAGAGATTAACCACATAGCTACCGGCACAGCCCCGAGCCTCGATGGAGAACTACTCCCTCCTCATGGGAGCAGCAGCGGTGATGAAGATGGCGGTGGAGATGGCAGCGGTGGCGATGGAGATGGCAGCGGTGTCGATGGAGAAGCCTTCCCGGGCACTTCCCCGCTCCCAGCAGGTGCCGGAACGAGTTCGTCCCCCGAATTGGAGTTTCGTGACGGTGGCGGCGCCCGGAGTCTTTCTCTGGAGTTTCGTCAATTGGTACCGTGTTTTTAGGTCGAAAGGGGTTATATAGGCGAAGAGGCGGTGCAGAGGGCCGACAGGGCGGCTCACCCTAGGCCGGCGCGGCCTCACCCTAGGCCCGCGCGGCCCTATGGTGTGGGGCCCCCCTGGCTCCTCTCCGACTCTTCTTCGGTGTTCTGGAGCCTTCCGGGGAAAATAGGAGGTTTGGCGTTGATTTCGTCCAATTCCGAGAATATTGCTCGAACAGCCTTTCCGGGAACCAAAAACAAGCAGAAAACAAAGAATCGGCCTTTCGGCATCTCGTCAATAGGTTAGTTCCGTAAAACGCATAATAATGACATAAAGTGTGAACAAAACATGTAGATAACATCAATAATGTGGCATGGAACACAAGAAATTATCGATACGTTGGAGACGTATCGCATCCCCAAGCTTAGTTCTCGCTCGTCCCGAGCAGTAAAACGATAACAAAGATAATTTCTGGAGTGACATGCCATCATAAACTTGATCATACTATTTGTAAAGCATATGTAGAGAATGCAGCGATCAAAACAATGTGTATGACATGAGTAAACAAC